>NC_057713.1:13783307-13830307 GCF_004010195.1 Chiloscyllium plagiosum
ACATGTCATTCAGCTCTGGAGATTTTTTTATTTTTATGCTTGCCAGACTATTCAGAACTTCCTCTCTGTCTATGCTAATTTCTTAAGTATATCACAGTCCTTTCTGTCTATGCTAATTTCTTAAGTATATATATCACAGCCCTTCTCCCTGATCTCTATACCCCCATTTTACCTCTCACTAGTCAACACCAACAGGCTAAGCTTGTTTCCACTGGAGTTTAGAAATTTGAAAAGTTGTTTGAAGTATATGTGATTCTGAATGGTTTTAACAAGGTGGGTGTAAAAAGGCTGTTTTCTTTTCGTGGATATGTAACAGAAATAAGGGGCACTGATTTAACATTGGGGGTCACCATTTCAGGATAGACAAGAGGAGAGTATTTTTTATCAGAAAGAATTCTGTGACTGTGGAACTCTTTGCCTCAGAAAACAGTGGAAGTAGCATCATGAAATATTTTTAAAACTGAAGTGGATAGATTCTTGTTAATCAACAGAATCAGAGTTTAATGGGGGAAGACAGAGATGTGGAATTTGAAATACAAACAGATTTATTTAGAACACTCTTTCTTCATGTCTTCTGGCTCCACACATAAACTGCCTTTGTGGTCCTTACTGGGCCCTACTCTTACTGTAGTTATCCTTTTATGCTAAATGCACTTATGAAATGATGCAGGATTTTCCTTTATTTTATCAACCATTAGTCTTTTATTGCCTCTTTTTAGCCATTGCAGTCACATTCAGGGATCCAAGCAATCCTACCCACTGCCAGGATAAATGAAATTTCAATGTGACTGTATAGGAACTTGGAAAGAGAGAGGGAAAGAGCAGTTGTTGTGATCCGTATCAAAACCAACTATATAGGAAAGAACAGGGAGGAGGTCTGCTGAGGATCAGAAGCTAATAATCTCTGAATTACAACCCGAGCTACGTGCAAATTAGCTTAAGGATAAAAAGATCAGGATAGTGAATGCATGACTGAACAACTGCTGTGGAAAGAAGTCGTTCCATTTCATGGGAAACTGACTCAATTACTGGAACAGAAATAAGACTTACAACTCAAAAGAGCTGAATGTGAGCTAAATTGCAATTAAGGCCTCTCTGGAAAGGGTATAAAGGGCTGTAGAGAACTTTAACCAGTGAAGGAAGTGGCAACATATACATTGTAGTTTGGAGGTATGAACATATGGATGTATGAATTAGGAGCAGAAGTAAACCATTTCTCCATCATTCAATCTGTTTGTATTTCAAATTCCACATTTCTATCTTCCTCCATTAAACTCTGATTCTGTTGATTAACAAGAATCTATCCACTTCAGTTTTAAAAATATTTAATGATGCTGCCTCCACTGTTTTCTGAGGCAAAGAGTTCCACAGTCACAGAATCCTTTCTGATAAAAAATACTCTCCTCATGTCTATCCTGAAATGGTGACCCCCAACGTTAAATCAGTGCCCCTTATTTCTGTTACATATCCACGAAAAGAAAACATCCTTTTTACACCCACCTTGTCAAAACCATTCAGAATCACATATACTTCAAACAACTTTTCAAATTTCTAAACTTCAGTGGAAACAAGCTTAGCCTGTCTAACCTTGCCTCACAAATCTACTCACTCATTCCAGCTATCAATCTAGCAATATAAAAATAAAATATTGTAGGTGTTGGAGATATGGAACAAAAGCAGAAAGTGCTGGAGAAATTCAGCTGGTCTGGTAGCAACTGTGAATAGAAAAACAAAGATAATGTGACATTAATGTTGCATGATGAGAAATGCTGACAAAGCAGGGGAAGTGAAGACGTGTTTTGTGGCACCACAAACACACTTGTTTTGTCTTTTGCTCTGGGCAACCTCACTATCTGATCCTGCTACGACAGAAGATCAATGGCATAAAGAAAGTTAATTTCCTGCCTGCCTTCATTTTTGAGGAAGAATTATTTCATACTTGAAACATTACCTTTATGATGCTGCTCAGCCTGCTGTGTGTCTCCAGCCCTTTCTGTTTAATCACTCGAATAAACCATCTTTGAACTGCCTCTAATGCATTTACGTTTCTCCTCAAAAAGGGGATCAAAATTGTACACGATGTTTGAGATGTGGTTTCACTGATATCTTGTCATAGAGATCTTAAAGCACAGGAAAAAGGCCCTTCAGCCCATTATGTCTGCACCAGTCAAAAACAACCAACTAACACCTAATCCTATGTTTCACGACTTGGCCCATAACCTGGTATGCCTTTTCACACATATACATCTAAACACTTCTTCCCCTTCTACCCTTACATGTAGTAAAATCCAGATTTCCAGCAGAATTTCCTTAATTATATGTTCATTTCTCTCGTAATAAAGAAAGCATCCCATTAGTCTTCTTGAACATTACTGTATCTGCCTACGGACTATCAGTGACTCATACACCAGAACACCTAAATTCCTCTGCATTTCTGAATTTTGCTGTTGTTTTCTATTTGAGTAATACTCTACTTTTTCGTTCTTCTTGCCAAAATGAACAAGTTCAATTTTTCAACTTTAAACTCCTAATGTCAACTTTTTTTTACTAACTCACTCAACCTACCTATACCTGTCTGCAACATTCTTATGTCTTCTTCACAACTTTCCTTGCTAAACTGGTATCATCTGCAAGGATAGCTAACATGCTTTCACTCTCTTTAAGTCATTAATGTGAATTGTAAAAAGTTGAGAGCCCTGTATAGACCTCCACTCGTCCTATTTTGCCAATCGAACAAAGACCCATTTATTCAAACTCTCTGTTTCCTGTTAGTGAGCCAATCCTCTGCCAATGCAAATTATGTTTTCCATTCCACCATAAACTTTTATTTTCCATAATAACCTTTGACGTGGCATCTCACAAATGCCTTTTGGAAATCCAAGTACAGTGCATCTGCAGGCTCCCCTTTAATCTGCAGCATATATTACTCTGGAATACACAGGGAGGCTCAACCTGACTGCCCTCTGCAGTAAAGAATTCTACAGATTCCTCTGCAAGTAAAAATTCCTAATTATCTCTGTCTTAAATGTGCAGCCTCTCATTCTGAGATCATGTCCTCTTGATGGTTTATAAACTCAGAGCTGAATCTGCCTGAACTTCAAACACTTATTACAGACTTATTTCCTTTGGATCACAATGATATTCAGGAGTTCCCATATGATACAATGCACTATCTGAATAAATTCTAATTATCTAACTAAAATTGTTCACTTAATTATGTTGCATTTTATATATTATATTAAATTTACTATAAATGTAACTGTCATTTCAAAGCTCAAGACGAGAAAAGACCTTAACCATTCACTAGAGACTCACTAAACAGCTATTTCCTTTCTCTGTAGTAGAGCAAGACCTATTCTAATCAGCACCAATAAGTCCAGCTCTGTCTTGGTATCCTCACTTCACCCACTCACTCACTCTCGGTGATGCTGACTGACTGTCTCAAGGGTCCTCACCTCACCTACTTCACTCTGATAATCGAGGCTTCAACTTGCTGCCCAGAAATCTTTCCTACGCTTACTATCTGACATTGGTATGGTTTCGGAAGGGTTTTTAAATTGACACTTGACCACTCACTTCCCACAACCATCTGTTTCTGAGGTTGGGACATGAACTTGGATTTCTGACTTGGATGTAGGGATGATCCCCACTGCACCTCAAAAAGGTATGGGGAGAAAGTGGGAACAGGCTGTTAAGTTGGATGACCAGTCATGATCATTTAAAATGGCAGAGCAGATTTGGAGGGATGAATTGCCTACCCCTGCTCATGTTTTCAGTGTTTTAAATACATAGTGAATTTTAAGGAATAATGAGGGTTTGTTAGAAAGATATCGATTGGACAAATCAAGTTTGCAAATGTGGCCTTTATGGTGAGTTCATGTTTGAGAAAGTTCTTGGAATAATGCATTCAGGAAATAGGCCATGTTATGCCTGATAATGTATAATGAGACAAGATTAATTAATTACCTCATATTAGAGTATACTCCAGATAATGGTGATCATAAATGATAGTGTTATGAAAATATCTCCTTAAGTTATTCCTATATTTTAAGGATGTAACTTTTAGATTGGGAACTAAAAGGAAGATGTTAAAATATCCATTTGCTTTTCCAATTGACAAGATAGAAAATAATGTGGAAAAATCCGAGGTTGTCACCTCTGATGGGAAGAATAACAAAGCAGAATATTATTTAATTGGGGAGAGACTGCAAAATGCTGTGTTTGAGCATATTTTGGATGCCCTTATAGAGAATCATATAACATCAGCACACAGCTATATCAAGTAATTAGGAAGATAAATGAAATGCCCTTTTTAGCAAAAGGAATGGAGTATAAAAATAAGGAAGTCTTGCTCCAGCTGTATGGGTTATTAGTAAAACCACATTATGTACAGGTCAGTCTACTTTCTTATTTGCATTGAGGGTGCCAGTTAACTAATATGTTTTAGAATGCCAACAGCATGTGTTTGTTTGAAATTTGGTTGAGGTAGACTTAGGACCTGTTTCTTTGACTATTTCTGAGGGTGGAAGGCAATCACAAGTCATTACTGACAAAAACTGCAAGAAGCAGTTTGTGGTGAAGTATCATCAGACAATGAACCAAGCATCTGCACTGGTCAAAATACACATGGAATGAATAAACATTTTCATCAGAAAAATTGGAGACAAGTTGATTCCTGAGATAAACTGGTTGTCTTATGAGTAAGGAATCAGTTTGGGTGGCATGGTGGCTCAGTGGTTAGCACTGCTGCCTCACAGCACCAGGTACCTGGGTTCGATTCTAGCCTTGAGCAACTGTCTGTGTGGAGTTTGCATGTTGTCTGCGTGGGTTTCCTCCGGGTGCTCCGGTTTCCTCCCACAATCCAAAAAAATGTGCAGGTCAGATGAATTGGACATACTAAATTGCCCATAGTGTTAGGTGCATTAGTCAGGGGTAAATGTGGGGAATGGGTCTGGGTGGGTTACTCTTCGGAGGGTCGGTACGGACTTGTTGGGCCGAAGGGCCTGTTTCTATGCTGTAGGTAATCTAATAATTGGGCAGGTTAACTAGATAGAACTATATTCATTTGAATTTGGAAGAATGAGCAATTATATTACTGAAACAGGTAGGATTCTGAGGGGACTTGACAAAGTGGATACTGAGAAAACTTCTCTGCTTCACAGGATCTAGTGAGATAAGATTCAAACTAAGTTATCTCCTAATTAAGATAGAGATAAGGTGAAACTGCTTCTTTCAGAGAATCATTAATCTTTGGTATTTTCTACCCCGCAGAACAACTGAGGCTCTGGCATTGAATATATTCAAGGTTAAATTAGATAGACTTTTGATCTACATCGGTGTCGATGTTTATGAGGCAGGCAAGATGGTGGAGTTAAGATTACAATCTGATTAGGCATGATCATACTGGAGAGTGGAACAGAGTCAAGGGAGCAAGTGGTGTAATCCTCATTCTATTTCTTGTGTTCTTATGGGAGTCAATAATGACATCCAGGCATCTCTTACCAAAATGACTCATTGCTGCTGACAGGATGTGCGCTATCTTGCTCCATTGCCAGCTAATGACCTACTCTTCTCTACCAGACGTGCTCTATCAGACAACCTCCAGTGAGAAAAGAGCTATGTAGTACTTCCCTCACTGGAGCATTCAGATTTTGTAATGCTGGATTCAGTTGCTCTGGGTGAACTCATGGCTGTTGATTGTCTGTGCTGTCACTGTCCAGGTTTGCTTGGCTAAGTGGGGACACGCTGCTCCCTAATGTCTTCCAGGCTTTTATTCAGTTCCTTCATTGTGGCAGGCAGGCAGAGGCCACTTGGCAGCAGCAGGTGGCACAGACAACTGGCATGAGGTTGGTGCCAAATTCACCATCTCACTCGCTACCTCTTCAGTTCAATTGGATAACCCGTGTACCTTCGCTGAGCTGATTGGTTGGCTACTGTGAGGTCACAAATTGCCGGCCATTGACTAACTGAACAGAAGCGATACCCAATTCTGATCCCATCACGAGGACCGGTGGTCTCACAAAAACAGATGAAATGTTTGATATTTCCAGACAGTTTGGACATCATCAGAAAACATGAACAACTGGAAATAGTCACACACAACATTGGAAACTTTAGACCATGGTAAACTGTACTGTATCTAATCACTTAGTGATTGGTGAAATAAAGAATAAAGCCGTTGGGGATGCATTAATTAAAAAAAAAACCTACTATATCATTTATTCAATATCTAGACACTCACTTAAGAGAAAGTTTTCCATAATAATGCCTTGTTAAAGTAAGATAATTCCCAGTTTCATAACTAGCCTATAAGTACATTCTGAGGTTGTACTTTTGTTGCAATGGGTACTTGATGGTAAAGATGATGGAACCACAGAATAAAAGATCACCTCATTAAAACTCAACATTCATTAGTGAAGCAGTTGATCTTAATAGAAATATAACAGCAAAAATGCATTCTGGAGTCGATTGTGACTGCATTTATCTGGTGTTAACTGGGTGGTAATGATCTTCAAATGGGGTCAGTCACTTTAACATTCTGTTGATGCTGCTGAATCCATTATCAAAGGTACCTACTGTGGTGTGCCCAAAGTACCTACCTTTGAGACTTTGGTTTTCTCCTACTTCTATCCTCTTGGGCATCCCTGATCTTAATCACACCACCATTAGTAGCTGTACATTAAACTGCCCCAAACAGTTTTTCTGGAATTCCTTCCATAAATCACTCTATCTCTCTTTGTCTCTTTTGTCCTTTAAGATATTTCTGTCCCGATGGTTAATGCTCCTATGAAACATGTTGTCGTATGTTACTATGCTAGTGGCCCTATCACTGTAAGTGTACGTTGCTGTTATTGTCGATGCCACGTCCTGTTTAATATGAAAATATGACCCCTTTTGCCATTTTAGGTAGAGAATGATCTGAGCCTCTGATGTAATGGAAGAGAAGTAACTTTTGAAAGAAAGCCTTGAAATATTTCTTGAGACAACAAAATAATCGGTGCTGGTGGAATACCATACCTGTGACCCACACCACTATTGGATCCTTAACTTATGATAAGGAAGTCAAGCCTAGTTTTCATGCTTCAAGCTGGTGAGCTCCTTTAGGATACTTGTTTGCCACCTGAGCCTATCTTCTAGGTTTAAACGAGTCAAGAATCTCCAAGTCAACGAAGCCTGTCAAGTACAAATATATGGCCAACCATGGACTCCATCTGTTACTTGGAAGGAAGAATTTAAAACAGATAATGTTTATATAGCACCTTTCATCACCCCAGCACATCCCAAAGTACTCTGAAACCAATGAAGTGGAGTTACTTTTGCAATGTAGAAAATTTGCCAAAATGTTTTTACATAGCTAGATGCCATGAGCAATATTGTAATGATACAATTTCAGCGAAGTTGATTGAAGAATAAATATTGGTCAAAACAATGGGGCTAACTCCCCTGCCAGAAATACAAGCCAATACAATTTGCAAATGACACTTACTGGCCTGAGTTGTATATTTCAAAATGGAACTCCACTACATTCATTTCCAGGCCTTGTTATATTTTTCCTCTGGGTGCTGCTCTTTGAAATAATGGAATAAGTTCTTTAATTTGATATTTGGGTTAACCACATAGCTGTGGGCCAGGAGTCACATGTAGGCCAGACCAGGTATGAATGGAAGATTTCCTTTTATAAGAGACATTAGTGAACCAAATAGGTCTTTTTGACAATCAGTGACAATTGTCAAGATTGCCATTACTGAGGCTAGTCTTCAACTCCAGATTTATGAATTGGATCTACTTTTCAGCAAATGGGATTTACACACCTGACTCCAGAGCATAGGTCAGAGCTTTTTGGTTATTAGTTCAGTGACATTTTGATCACTCAACCATCTTCCCACAAATTATCCCAGGAAGTTTACCAAATGCTTCCAGGGAGACCTGTGTTGACATTTTTGTGGAAAAGAATGTAACCTGAATTTGGTCTTTCTCATTAATAGGCTGGATACAATGGGAATTGCAAAACCTGTCTCCACAGAAAACCAGAAATGAACTTATTTCAAATGGGGTTTTTCAACATTTTAAACATTGCTAAATTTATGCATTTAAAGAGACATCTTCATTGCACGATTACTTATAAATTACCAACAAACAAAAGAAGTACATGTGCAGTAAGTTTCAGTCATAGCTTCTCCCCAACCAATATTGTGGGCTTTCTGAATGCTCTTTGGAAACTAGATAATCCTGGAAATTAATGCTATTTGGAAATGTCTCAATATAGTTGGGCTTATTCCCAAAACTTTACTGTTCTCATTTTTCTGATTTATCCAGGCTGTTTCCATAAAGAGATTACATCTCTTATAAATCGAAGTATACATTTTTATTTCCTATTTATATTGGTTACCATGTCTGCAACTGCTGCCTTTTCACTTACTTCCAGTTGAGGAGACGTGGAATGTTCTCTCCTGGTTTGGAAGAAGAAGACCTCCTTAAGAAAGTCCTGGAAAATATCAAGGTTTTCAATATCCATGCCCATTTTACAGTTTGGTTCATTTTGAACCTATTCTACCAGGTTCCATCCCTGAAATCACATTAAGACAACCCTAGTAAAAATGTCACGATAATCGTGGTGCACTGAGCCATGCTTCTCAACCTTTCTGCAACTTTCGCTAGAGTTGACCATACTACTCTTTTCCATACCACTCTTTTCCAATGCGTGTCATAGCCATTCAACCTATAATGTCTCTGTCAGTCATCAAACATCCATCTATTCCAATTCCATTTGCCAGCTTTTGACCTATAGCCTGTTATGCTGTGGTGTTTCAAATGCTCATTGAAATACTTCTTAAGTGTTCAAGTGCTCCTGCCTCCATCATCCTTTCAGGCAGTGAGTTCCAGATGCATACAATCCCCTGGGTGAAACAAAGATCTTTCCTCAAATTCCTTCGAAATGTCTTGTTCCTTATCATAAAACTATGTCCCCTGGTTGGTGACTCTTCTACTAAAGGGAAAGATGCTCCCTACCTATGGCCCTCAGAAATTGTAATCCCTCTCTCAGCCTTCTTTGCTCTGGTCAGCCTTCTCTGCTTGTCCTTTGTTGTCCAATTGGCTGGGACTGCCTAGGCTTGATTCATTCTTATCTATCCATTCATATGCATGTAAATGCTGCACTTGCCCCTCCTGTACGTTACATCTGGAGTTGCCCAAGGATCCATTTTTGATCCAATCTCATCTCTTGTAGACATAGTGCCCCATAGCAAAATTATTTCAGAACACATCAGTCTCTATTTCCTTAATAGAAAAGCAACAGACACTGGAATGTTGAAATAAGAGTAAAAAATAACTTGGAAAACAAGAGCAAGTGAGACAGCACTTGTGAAGAGAACCAGACTTAATGTTTCACTTTTATGACCTTTCATTAGAACTGAATAGAAATAAAACTGTAAGGGTTTTTAAATCAGTGGATGGAGTAATGGAGCAGGAGAAATAAAAGAGAGGTCTGTGATTGGAGGAAACCAAGAGAGATTAAATAACAAAAGATTTAATAATGCAACAGTCAAAGGAAGTTAGGAAATAAAAGTTGTTTCTAAATGAGGCTTGAATCATTATTAAAAACCATTTGATTGTAGCATAGAAAGGATAAACAAAGAAATAAGACAAAGCCCAATCAGACAAAGCCCAACCAAACAAAGCAAAAAAAGAAGATAAGCAAATATAGAAGCTCTAAACAAGCTCAGAGAACAACACCTTACCCTTCAGCATGGCACAGCATGGCACACTACAGTCTTCTGTACTCAATATTGATTTCAGCTAATTCAGATCACAATGTCTGCTTCCATCTTGTTATCATTTCTTTACTTCTTCTTCTGTTTTGTTCTTTCTCCTTCCCTCCCATTCACTTGTAAGCTCTTACATTTTATTCTTTTGACAGGGGGTCATTTGGCCATGAGAAGCTGAGAACTGCCATCTTGTCTTGTGGAAGCATATTCTCTCTGTAGCAAATAACTTCATTGTAAATAATTCAGAACAGCTAATGAGTCATTTTGATTCATCAAAATATCCTTGCATTATACTGACTAAGAAATGTTCTAAAATTCCATTACACAATATACCTAAACGGTTGTTCCGGGTGGAAGGTACTTCCGCACAAGCTGTGTAGTTGTGTAATGCCTCAATTTAGTTTTTGCTAAAAATATATTGAAAGCTGTTCAAATTATTCTAAAAGACCCCCTTCTATTTTCCCTTCTATTTCCCTTCCTTCTGTATCTCCCTTACTCCCTCCACTCCATTGTCCAACACCCTGCAACACCCAAATACACCAAAGCCTAAAAAACCTTTTTCAAAGATCTAATTGAAATTCTAAATCTGTGCCCCTCTGTCATAGTTTCACACCAAGCCATTACTTGGATAAAACAAAAAATGTGAAGCTTAAAATCTGCATTAAAATTGAAAATATAGTTAGGAATTCTGCTGTGTTGATACATGTCATTGACATAGTGACCTATAGTGATCATCATGACCTAAAACAATGCTGTGAATAATGGTTGCCTTGCGAATTATAGCTTTTGATCAGATGATGTGTTGATAACACATACACTTAGTACAAGTCCTCAGGCTAACAACGTAGCTCATTAAATTAAGACAACTGGTAATGCCGGAATCCTGAATGTTCAAGGGTACAAACCTCAATTTTGTTTGTGGTCATATTCTTTTAAAAATTGCTGCAAGGAATGAAAAATGTCAATTAAACAAATCATCTGAGAAGCATGTACGCTGGGACTGATGTTATGTTGACAAGATCAAGACAAAAAGAATGCAATGAACTAGAGAAGGTGATTACAGTGAAAAAAAGCCTCTAAGATTTTAATGCCATCCCTTATCTGAGGAATAATAAAATTAGAAACTACTGGAAGAGATAAACAGAGAAAAAAAAACCAGAGAATGTGAGTTCTGGAATTGCTGTACATGCATTAATTGAGGGATAATGTCTGGCCTGAAGAGCCCAAAGAATTATATTAAAAACTGTTTTCCTGAAATTATGAATAATGTCATTTCTTGATCTCTCTTAACGAAGAATTACTTTTTTCTTGACCTGTCAGGAACACCATAGACCTTACAATGGCATTTTTGCTAGTATTACTACTGTAACAATGTGTCAGATTTGTCTGCTTCTGAAAAAACACATTTTTCTGGTTTTTTATTAAACTTTGCAAAGGCGAGAGTACTTAATTATATACCTTGTATCAGTATTGACCAAGTAAGTAGTTACAGACAAAGCAGAGGTGGAGATAGCAGAGATAATGATTAATATGAAAATTAGGAAGAAGGGTACTGAAAAATCTAGCCATGTTGAAAGGAGACAAATTGTCTGGTTCAAATCGCTTGCATCCCAGGTTGCTAAAAGAGATGGGTGAATATAGCTTTCGGGCTTATGAAAATCTTTCAATCTACTCTCGATATGGGGGAGAAGGAAGAAAATTGAACAGTGGCAATTTTGTTTTTGATTAGATTAGATTACTTACAGTGTGGAAACAGGCCCTTCGGCCCAACAAATCCACACTGACGCGAAATCCACCCAGACCCTACATTTACCCCTTCACCTAACACTACGGGCAATTTAGCATGGCCAATTCACCTAACCTGCACATTTTTGGATTGTGGGAGGCACCCGGAGGAAACCCACGCAGACACGGGGAGAACATGCAAACTCCACACAGAGAGTCACCTGAGGCGGGAATTGAACCCGGGTCTCTGGCGCTGTGAGGCAGCAGTGCCTCCATATTAGGATATGGATGTCACTGGCTGGCTGGCATTCATTCCCAATCCCAATTACTCTGACAAAGATCACAGTGAGCTGACTTCTTGAACTGCTGCAGTCCTTTGGGTATAGAGACACCCACAATTCTATAGGAAACAAGTTCCAGAAATTTAACCCAGTGACAATGGTGAAACAGCAATATACTTGCAAGTCATGAGGTTGGCTGACTTAAAGGGGAACAATTAGTTGGTGGTGCTCCCATCTATCCGATGTCCTTGTCTTTTTAAGTAATAGAGGCTGCATGTTTGGAAGATACTATAGAGGAATCTTGGTGACTTACTGCAGTGATTGTTACTTGTAGGTGAAACACACTGCTGTCACAGTGTATTAGGGTGAAGGAAGTGATTGCTGAAGGTGGTGGATGGAATGATGAAGATTGGGTATGGAGTATTCCTGTAGTAATGTCTTGGGACCGAGATAACTGTGCTATGTACTACCCTAGCCAGAGTATAGTTTCCTCCTGATTCACATTGACTTTAGTTTTACTAGGGTTCCTTGATGCCACACTTGGGCAACTGTTGCCTTGGTGTCAAGGACAGCCATTCTTACTTCATCATTGGAATTCAGCTTCTTTGCCCATGTTTGGAAAAGACTGTAAGGATAGCAGGAGCCGAGATCCCTAGTGGAGCCAAAGCTAAAGTAGTTGAAGACTGACATCTGTGATCACAGAATCACAGAGTCGTTATTGTACAGAAGGAGGCCATTCAGCCCATTCAGCCCCATCAGTACCCTTCCACTGACACTCTCATTTGTTTGGCTGAACTGGTCCTCACCCTTAACAATTTCTCCTTCGAATCCTCCCACTTCCTCCAGACCAAAGGGGTAGCCATGGGCACCCCTATGGGCCCCAGCTATGCCTGTCTCTTTGTCGGCTACATAGAACAGTCCGTCTTCTGTAGTTACACTGGCACAACTCCCCATCTCTTCCTCTGCTACATTGATGACTGCATCTGCACCACCTCGTGCTCCCGTGAGGAGGTTGAGCAGTTCATCAACTTCACCAACACATTCCACCCCAACCTTAAGTTTACCTGGACCATCTCTGACACCTCCCTCCCCTTCCTGGACCTCTCCATCTCCATTGATGACGACCAACTTGACACTGACATTTTTTACAAACCCACTGACTCACACAGCTACCTGGATTATACCTCTTCCCACCCTACCTCCTGCAAAAATGCCTTCCCATATTCCCAATTCCTCCGCCTCCACCGTATCTGGTCCCAGGAGGACCAGTTCCACCACAGAACACACAAGATGGCCTCTTTCTTTAGAGATCACAATTTCCCTTCCCATATGGTTGAAGATGCCTTCCAATGCACCTCATCCACATCCTGCACCTCTGCCCTCAAACTCCACCCCTCCAACCGTAACAAGAACAGAAGTACCTGGTCCTCACTTTCTACCTTCGCATTAACCACATCACCCACTGACATTTCCGCCACCTCCAAATGGACCCCACCACCAGAGATATATTTCCCTTCCCACCCCTTTCCGCCTTCTGCAAAGACCATTCCCTCAATGACTACCTGGTCAGGTCCACACCCCCCCCAACAACTGACCCTCCCATTCTGACACCCTACCCTGCCACCACAGGAATTGCAAAACCTGCGCCAACACCTCCTCCCTCACCTCCATCCAAGGCCCCAAAGGAGCTTTCCACATCCATCAAAATTTCACCTGCACATCCACTAATATCATCTATTGTATCCGTTGCTCCCGATGCGGTCTCCTCTACATTGGGGAGACTGGATGCCTCCTTGCAGAACGCTTCAGGAAACATCTCTGGGACACCCGCACCAATCAACCCCACCGTCCTGTGGCCCAATATTTCAACTCCCCCTCCCACTCTGCTGAGGACATGCAGGTCCTGGGCCTCCTCCACCGTCGCTCCCTAACCACCCAACCCCTGGAAGAAGAACGCCTCATCTTCTGCCTCGGAACACTCCAACCCCATGGCATTAATGTGGACTTCACCAATTTCCTCATTTCCCCTCCCCCCACCTAACCCCAGTTCCATCCTTCCAGCTCAGAACTGTCCTCATGACCTGTCCTACCTGCCAATCTCCCTTTCCACCTATTCACTCTAACTTCCCCTCTGACCTATCACCTCCATCCCCACCCCATTCATCTATTGTGCTCTTTGCTACCTTCTCCCCAGCAACCCCCTCCCCCCATTTATCTCTCCACCCTGGAGGCTCCCTGCCTCTATTCCTGATTATAACTAGGGACAGAGAGTATAAGAGAAGGGAGGCTATGATGAACTTATTGCCCGGCTTTTGCCCGGAACGTCGATTTTTCCTGCTCCTCAGATACTGCCTGACCTGCTGTGCTTTTCCAGCACCACTCTAATCTAAACATTCGGCCCATCATGTTTGTACAGGCTCTCTGAACATTTTAACTTGCTACCAATCTCTTGCCTTTTCCCTATAACATTGCTCATTGTTAAGCAATCATCCAGTGCTCTCTAGAATGCTTCAATTGAACCTCCTTCCATCAGATTTCCATGCATTGTATTCCAGATGTAACTACTCACTTGGTCAAAGGTTTTTTCTTACTTTGCATTTGCTTCTTTCGCAAAATGTTTTAAACTGTGACCCCCTTATCTTCACCTAGGAACTGTTTCCCCTATCCATCTTTCAGAGTATTAACATTTTCTTTCACATCTTCTCTTAGCCTTCTCTCCTTAAAGGGAAACTGTCCCAACCTCTCCCATATCTGAAGTGTCTCATCCCTGGAACTATTCTTGTAAACCTGTTTTGAACTTTCTCTCATGCATTCACAACCTTCTTGTGTGGTACCCAGAACTATATTCCAGCTAAGGTTTAACCAGTGTCTTAAATAAGTTCATCATAGCCTCCCTTCTCTTGTACTCTCTGTCCCTAGTTATAAAACCTGGAGTGCTATATGCTTTATTAACAGTTTTCTCTCCCTGCCCTGACACTTTTTTGCGACTTATGTACATACTCTTTCATAGTGTACAATTCTACAAGTGCTTTGTCATTCTCAAACTTTGAAATCATCCTCAACACATCAACAGCTAGATCATTAATAGATATCAGAAAAAGCCAAAACCCCAATATTAGTCCTTGGGAATCTCTACTACAAATTTTTCTCCAGCCCAAAAAGTACCCATTAACTATTACAGCCAATTTGTATGCATGTTGCTACTGCCTCCTTTATTCCAAAAACTTTAACTGTCGTTATAAGTCTGTTGTAATGTGCTGTTCTGAATGTCTTTTGGAAGTCCATGTACACTACATGAACAGCTTTTCATTTATGTTGTCTGTTACCCCTTCAAAAAATTTCAGCAGTTTAGTTAGAGATGATGTTCTCTTCACACAACGGCTTTTATATCCATCCACAGCTTTCCATGTGGCTATTAATTTTATCATAATTGGTTGTTACTAGAATTCTTCACACCACTAAAATTAAATAGACTGGACTGTCATTGCTCAGCTGACCTTCACAACATGTTTTGAATAAAAGCCTAATATTTTCAGTTTTCTAATCTTCTGGCACTATGCTCAAATCCAGGGAAAATTGATACTTAAGAGTCTTTCCAATTTCTGCTCCCACTTCCTTAATTAACGTTGGATGCATTTCATCTGATTGTAGTGTTTTAACAAACTTAAGTACCAATGGATTACCTAATACTTCCTCCTTATCAATTTGAAACCCTTCTAGTGACTGAATTTCCTCCTTTGTCACATGGCCTTGGCAACTTCTGCCTCATAAACAAAGAGAGATGCCAAATGTACATTTAACAATTCAGCCGTGCCTCTTGCCTCTCAGTATAAACACCCTTTTAGTCAGTAATTGGCCCTACAGTTCCTTTTATGATTGATGTGCTCATATAAGACTTTGGGTTTTCCCTTTATGTAATCTGCTAGTCTTTTTTCATAATCTCTCTTTTCCTCTCATGTCGTTTTCTTTAACTCTGTTATGAACTTTCTATTTTCAGCTTGATTGTCAGCTGTATTTACTATCTGATAACTGTCAGAGTACACTTTTTTCCCCTTTAACATAATTTCAATATCTTTGATGTCCTCTGAACTGTAGAATATCCTTTTAAGAGACTAAACGTTGACTTTATCTGAACCGTCTCCTTTTTGAAGGTAGCCCATTGTTCAACTACTATTTTCCCCCATCAAACTTTGGTTCCAGTCTATCTGGGTCAGCTCTGTCCTTATCCACAGCATGATGGCACAGTGATTAGCACTGCTGCCTCACAGCGCTAGAGACCTGGGTTCAATTCCCGCCTCAGGCAACTATCTGTGTGGATTTTGCACATTCTCCTTGTGTCTACGCGGGTGTGCTCCAGTTTCCTCCCACAGTCCAAAAATGTGCAGGTTAGGTGAATTGGCCATGCTAAATTTCCTGTAGTGTTAGGTGTAGGGGAATGGATCTGGGTGGGTTGCTCTTCGGAGGGTCGGTGTGGACTTGCTGGGCCGAAGGGCCTGTTTCCACACTGTAAGTAATCTAATCTTATCCTAATAAATCAGCACTCAGCCAGTTGAATGTTCTTACTATGGATTGACCGATGTAATTTCGTATCATCACCCTAAACCTTATAATACAATGATGATTGTTCCTAAATGATCCTCCATGATAACTTGAACTACTTGTCCCCCACCCCCATCATTCTCATGAACTAGGTCTAACAGTCTCCTTTCTTGCAGGACTGGGCACATCTCTGCTATAGGAAATCCTCCTCAGCACAATCAAAGAGTGCTAGCTCCTTGCTGTCTCTTATATTATCACGGTCCCTGTTGAGATACAGATAATCAAAGTCCCTCACAATTGCTACTTTATGATGTTTACACCTCTGTATAATTTCCTTGCAGATTTGTTTCTCTATATCCTTGCCACTAGCTGGTGGTCATTAAATTGCACCAAGCAATCGAATTGCACCTTTGTTTGCTGGGGACCTCACGACAAGGCTGAGATGGATCATCCACTTGCCACTTCTGGCTGAAGATGAATGCAAATACATTAGCCTTGCTTTTTGCACTGACACTGAGAATGGACATATTTCTGGAGCCTCTATTTCCTGTTAGTTGTTTAATTGACAACTGGATGTGGCAGGACTGCAAAGCTTAAATCTATTGGTTGTGGGATTGTTTAGCCCTGTCAATTGCACATTACTTCCATTGTTTGGTTTGCAAATAATCCTGTGTTTTAGCTTCACCTCATTTTTCGAAATGCCTGCTGCTACTCTTGGCATGCTTTCCTGCCCTCTTCACTGAACCAGAGTTGGTCCACTGGCTTGATGGCAATAGTAGAGAAGGGGAAATGTCAGGCCATGAAGATACAGATTGTGTTAAAGTACGATTTTGCTGCTGCTGATGGCTCACTGAGCCTCACAGGCACCCAGTCTTCAATTGCTAGATCTGCACGAAGTCTGTCCCATTTTGCGCAGTGATAGTGCCAAACACTATGATGTTAAAGTATTCTCAAGATGAAGATCAGACTTCATTTCCACAGGACCATGCAATGGCCATCGTACTGATATTATCATGGACTGATGCATCTGCGATTGGTAACTTTGTGAGGGCAAGGTCAATTAGATTGTTCACTTTTATTGTTGGACCCATAATTTGCATTAGACTCAGTTAAGCAGTTATGTCCTTTAGACTTGGTCATCTCAGACATTCAAGTTGCTACTAAGCCACTTGTGCTGAAGGACACCATAGAATCAAAGTCATAGAGATGTACAGCACGGAAACAGACCCTTCGGTCCAACCCGTCCATTCCAACTAGATATCCCAACCCAATCTAGTCCCATCTGCCAGCACCCGGTCCATATCCCTCCAAACCCTTCCTATTCATATACCCATCCAAATGCCTTTTAAATGTTGCAATTGTACCAGCCTCCACCACTTCCTCTGGCAGCTCATTCCACACACCTTGTGTGTGAAAAGGTTCCCCCTTAGGTCTCTTTTATATCTTTCTCCTCTCACCCTAAACCCATACCCTCTAGTTCTAGACTCCCCCACCCCAGGGAAAAGACTTTGTCGATTTATCTTATCCATGCCCCTCATGATCATGTAAACCTCTACAAGGTCACCCCTCAGGCTCCAACACTCCAAGGAAAACAGCCCCAGCCTGTTCAGCCTCTCCTATAGTTCAAATCCTCCAACTCTGGCAACATCCTTGTAAATCTTTTCTGAACCCTTTCAAGTTTTGCAACATCTTTCCAATAGGAAGGAGACCAGAATTGCACGCAATATTCCAACAGTGGCCGAACCAATGTCCCGTACAACCGCAACATGATCCCCCAACTCCTGTATTCAATACTCTGACCAATAAAGGAAAGCATACCAAACGCCTTCTTCATTATTCTATCTACTTGAGACTCCACTTTCAAGGAGCTATGAACTTGTGCTCCAAGGTGTCTTGGAAGCACAAGGACCTTACCATTAAGTGTATAAGTCCTGCTAAGATTTGTTTTCCCAAAATGCAGCACCTCACATTTATCTGAATTAAACTCCATCTGCCACTGGCTCGTCTGATCAAGATCCCGTTGTAATCTGAGGTAACCTTTTGTGCTGCCCACTACACCTCCAATTTTGGTGTCATCTGCAAACTTACTAACGCTACCTCTTATGCTCGCATCCAAATCATTTATGTAAATGACAAAACATAGAGGACCCAGCACCGATCCTTGTGGCACTCCACTGGTCACAGGCCTCCAGTCTGAAAAACAACCCTCCACCACCACCCTTCTACCTTTGAGCCAGTTCTGTATCCAAATGGGCTAGTTCTCCCTGTATTCCATGAGATCTAACCTTGCTAAGCAGGCACCAAAGTCACCCATGCAGAATACTTTCTGCGTCCTTCTCCTCAGTACTTCCTTCAAGTAATGTTCAATGTGGAGGAGCACTGATTCATCAGCTGAGGAGGGTTCAGTTGGTTGGATGTTGTCTTGCTGATGTTTGATTACCCTTCGGGGTTTGACCAGCGATGACATAGCACATACTCAGGAATGGTGATGATGATATTGTCTGGTTCATTGTTTGTAAGGTACGATTCCATGAGAATAACGATGGCAGGTTGTTGCTAGACTAGTCAGTAGGACAGCTATCTCTCAGTTTTGGCCCGTGTCTTGAGAAGTTGGCAAGGAGGATTTTGCAGGGTTGACAGGGCTGTGCTTCCCATAGTTTTTTCTGATGCCTGTATCGATGCAAGTGGTCTGGATGGTTTCAAACTTTGCTTCAGACTCCAAGAGTAAGTAAGGACAGTCTTAACAACTACAAGCCAATTAGCAAATGTACTCTGTATGGTTCTCAGGAGCAATGTGCTTGTAATATGAATTAGTTTAAAATCAATAACAAGAACATGGCCTCTAACAATTGAGTCAAACCCTGAATTCAGACTACTAAAATTGATACTGGGAAGAAAAAAGACTACCCCATTGCACAGGAAAATTATATTCTTTCTAGTACATCACATGTTTGTAAACAAACAAGAAAGTGCATCAAATGCATATTCCGTTGTTATATCCCCTTTAATTTTTAATCCTTCTTTAATCAATAGCCATCTGCTGAGCCAAAATCCAAACTATTTTTGGAGCTTAGCCAAGCATTCATATTGACTACAGCTGACTAAAAATAAATTCCAGCTACATTACCTGAAAATTTCCATTTCAGGCTAATCAGTGGAGTGAACAGGTATAGACATTGCTTTTCATTTACAAATGCAGGGATTTTTGTTTGACAGCCAGACTTATCAGACAATTCAAACAGCAAAATCTAACAGCAGAAACTGATGGGGCACTTTTAATGAAAGCATTATCAACATTTAATTAATCTAATGCGAGAATTAAACAAAAATGTTCGCTTATATTTCCAATCATCTGGGAATTAATTAAGGCAATTAATGAATATTCATCATTATTATTTAAAAGAAATGAGTATGGTCACAGCAAGTGACTGTGAGTAATTGTTTTAAATTAATTTGATGTTGATTTAGAAAATTGACTCTTTTTGGTGCCAGATGAGTGCACTGTTCAAAAATTAAAAAAAATACTGAGTAGCACAGCAATTAGTACACAGCTGTAGTGAGAATGAATTGGGATGCTAATGATGCCATGGAGTCCCTTGAGAAGGTAGCACCTCTGTCTCCAGGACAGAAGGTCCAGGTCCATGTCCTAGTTGCCCCTGAGGTGTGTCATAACACATCTGAAGAGTTTGATTAAAATAACGAAGCAAAGGTGTATACGGACATTCAGTTGTTATCTAAAGTACACTAGCAGTGAAGAGAAGGTCAGCTCCATCCTTCTGTGGTCATGAGATTTAGGATTCAATTCATTTAACAGCTGAGCATTTGCTGAAGACAGCAACAAGATTCTTGAACGATTCAGCACCCTTCGTCAGCCAAGGTCTAGTCATCGGATCTAACAGTGTGAATTTAAATGCCTCAGACAGGAATTAAGAGAGCTTATTGACAACTTTGTAGCAAGACTGAAAAACACACACACAAAATGTAAATTCAAAGACGGAGCTGAAAAGTTGATGGACCAATTAATTTGCGGTTCTACACACACCCTGAGGTACAAAAGGCACTACTGGAAAAGATAAACTTACAACATCACAGTTGTATACACTGCCAGAGCACTCAGAGCAAAGAACAAACAGATAAAAGCATTGACAACTCAAATGAATAATGTTCAGAAAGGCAGCAATATTGAGCAGTAAAACGGAAATAAGGGAATGTACTCCAAATAGAGAGAAAGTTGATTAGGCGTATGGAGGACTACATGAATTCATATGCAGAAAGAAATGTGCTGTATGCATATGGATTGAACTTCAGAGCTTGTGGAAAGACCAATCACAGGGAAATGATGTGCAAAACAAAGCAAGAAGATAGTAGATGAATCACCAGAGTAAGAGCACAGAATGAAGTGCTGGAAAATAGTCTATTGTTGCCGATGATTTTGAGGGCACATAACAACTGGACAACTGCATGAAATGTCTGGATATGATATTCCTCGAGAACAGAAATTCTCACAACCATTCAGATCATTGAGAAATAAGTCCACTTTTATAAATCTAAATGTGAAGACTGATAACAGATCAATGACTATCTGTGTAGACCAGATCCAAAGATCTTGCCTGAACATTTGGTAGAAAATAATTATGCAAGGAATCAAAAAAAGTCATGCCAATAGCATATTGGGGATCTTAGATACAACAGCTGGGAATAACCTAAATTAGAGAGATATCCTGCATTCTTGTATTATCTGTAAACAACAAGGAAATAATTTCATGCATGAATGTTCCAAGAGCCACATTCACAGATGCATCAGAGAGTCAAATGAAGCGTAATGGGATCAGCCTAAACTATTTCCTTTGTCCAAGGCAACCTTGCTAGAATTAAACCAATAGAGTTCTCAACTTGCCAAATTTAAAATATAATTATTTCAAACATCTGGCAACCAAAAGACAACTAGAACACCTTTTTGTTATTCAATGATAAAGATTGTACAATACATGATACACTCAGAAAATGTGCGTTAATGTTCATCTCAATTTACAGGACAGATTGTTTTGATGAACCACTGCATTAAGACATATCCACAACCACGTTACAGCACAGCATCTAATCGTGTCATTTGAAGATGTCTAAATATTTTATCTTTTTACACGTTAGCAAGTTCCTGACTTCCCAAAAGGCTTTTCATAGAGGAGGTGAACTGTCTAAGAAAGTATTTCTTTTAGAGATTTCAAAGTCCAAATTAGCACATAACAATGGTATGAAGGAAGAAATTGAATGATTCTATGGTCCTCACACCAGGAAACCTGACCTTCTCAGAGATGCTTGTCCATTTTTACACAACATCTTCCCAACCTGCAAGAAGGTCAGATAAACATATTGTGGATCAGTAAGGCAGCAAAAATGAAATTGTCTTTCAGCACAAAACTGGGACCAAGTTGCTGATGAATGCAAGCCACAAGAATGGTGAATGTGAGGATTTAAATCATCACTGTGGATCTGAGATATATTAACCTTTTGGTCATAGCATTTTGATTTTTAAGCAAGTATGTTATATACATTCTTTACTCCAAAAGTGAGTGAGTTTCTATATGGTGCTGAGGGGGAGCTACATTACTAGTCATGTTCTTATTTAACTTGGATCTTAAACTCTTATCTCTTTTCCTCTGTGTCTACTGCAGGGAGTGATGATCCCATGGCAACTGGCTGGATAAAAGAAGAGTGGCTTGAGGTAACATCCCTCAAACAACACAGTCAGAAGTAAGGTAACCAGTCAGTTGTCTCAATAATACTTGTAGGAGTTTGTTTTATTTGCGTGGCTCTGTATCTATAGTTATAGATAGTGAATAATTGTTATATCAAATGCTAAAGGATAGTTCGAAGATATCCTCTCAGTTGCTTCATTTCCATTGTTTCTGGACTTACTTCAGGTGTCAGGTGATTTCTGAGTTAAATGATGATTGAACTGCACTGTCTTCTAAAATTCCAATTTAAAATAATTACCTTCACAAATTACGCCTGAACTGACTGAAATGTATAATTTAATATACAATACTGTTGAATCGGCAGAGCAATGTAATTTAATCCTTGAAACACTTAAATAAAGTGATATGGATCCATAACACTGTTCTAATAACACCTATTATTGGAATGTTAAAACCATCACTTTACATTTTCCAATCTATAAATAGGCTTAGATTCCTTGCTTGAAGCTCGAGATTAGAAGAATTGTGTAACATAATTAACTGCACTTTTAAATCAATTAGGGAGTAAATTTAATCTCTGCAGTATCATGGGAGATGGTTCCATGGAAGTTGATTCTGCTGTAGCGGGGGTGCACACTACACTGGCAGCTGCATCTGACTGTATCCATCTGGTGTGCCATCCCTTGTGTAAGGACCTCACATCTCAAAACCCGACTGGCTGAGGTGGTGCCCACTGCCCAAGTTTGGAATAGGCAAGTCTATTGTACCAATTTCTACATCATTCAAGAACTTTACATACTTAGCTGCAAGAGGCGCCTGTAAGAGTCAAGCTTATAACTTGCAGATAACTTGCAGTACTTTCCAAGGACTTCATCTATTGCAACATGTCTGGAAGAAATGTGATGGTTTTGTAGTGGCTATGGATAAGGAACACAGTGTTGCATTATCTTCAAAGGGAGAGCAGGCGATTTGGCGACTCTTTCACACAAAGGGCAGAAAATACTCCCACCAGCACAAAATGAGGCTGATAAGGAAAGTTAATTGTGAGGGAGGATTAAAAGTGAGAACTTATCTTCTGCTTTATCTTCAAATCAAGAACATTTGCCGCAAATATACTGTAAATTGAAGTATAATTATTCATATTGGCAAAAAGAATAAACAATAAGCATGTTATCTTGGTGGTGAGAGTTTGCAGAACTCTTAGATGCAGAGGGATCTGGGTGTTCTCATGAAGGAACTTGGAAAATTAATAGAATGCCTTCATTTTGAAACATGGAAAATAAGACCAGGATTGGTTATTCAGCCCTTCGAGACTGCTCTGTTATTTATTTAATCTGATTGTGGTTGATCATTCTGGTATTTTTATTGTGAGGAGAATTGAATACAAAAGTTGGGGGGTTATCTTTCAGTTCTACAGGGCACTGATAAGACCACACCTGGAGTACAGAGCACAGAACTGGTCACCTTATTTTAGGAAGTATGCAAATTCATTGGACGCAGTTCAGAGAAGGTTTACTAGATTAATATTGGAAATGGATAGATTGTCCTATGTGGAAAGATTGGACATGGTAGGCATGTATCTGCTGGAGTTTAGAATTAACTTGTTTGAGACGTAATCTTGAATGATGTTGACGGGGTAAATGTGGACAGGATGCTTCACTTTATGGGAGAATCTTGAACTAGGAGTAAGCATTTAACAGTCAGGGGTCACCACAGATGAAGCAAATACTTTTCTCTCAGTGTATTCTAAGTCTTTGAAACTTTATCCAGAAAAATATGGAATGAGCTGCCAGATGAAGTGGTGGCGGCTAGTACAATTGCAACATTTAAAAGGCATCTGGGTGGGTATATGAATAGGAAGGGTTTGGAAGGAAATGGGCCTGGTGCTGACAGGTGGGGCTAGATTGGGTGGGATATCTGGTCGGCATGGACAGGTTGGACTGAAGAATCTGTTTCCATGCTGTACATCTCTATGGCTCTATGTAGTATAGGCCTTTTGGCCCATTGATTTTGCACCATCAAAAAATACTCTAAATCTATGCCAGTCACACTTTTCACACTTGACTTTTTAAAGGTTGTGAGGTTTCTTGCTTCAACGACCCTTCCAGGCAGTGCATTCCAGAACCCTACCATCCTTTGGGTGAAAATGCTGATTTTTCAAATTCCCTCTAAACTTCCTGTCTTTCATCTTAAAATTATGCCTCTTGTTATTGAACCTTCATCCAAAGGGGACAGTGGCTTTCTATGCACCCTGTCTAGACCCTCATAACCTTTCGTACGTCAATCAACCCCTCTCAACCTTCTCTCTTTTTATTCATTCACAGGAAGTGGGTGTCACTGACTGAGTCAGCATTTATTGACCATCCCTAATGGCCCGGAGGGCAGTTGAGTCGATCACATTGCTGTGGGTGTGGAGTCACATGTGAGCCAGACCTGTTTAGGATAGCAGTTTCCTTCCCCAAAGGACCAGATGGGTATTCCCAAGAATTGGCAATGGATTCGTGGTAAACTCTTAATTTTAGATTGTTAAATTAAATTCAAATTCCACCATATGCCATGGCAGGATTTGAGCCCAGGTCCACAAAGCATTACTTGGATCTCTGGATGAAGAGACCAGTGGTGATACCAATATCATGGAACTATATTCCCAACTGGTATCCCTATACACTATGATCTGCAACACTTCAAGAAGGCACTTCATCACCAGGTCGACCAGAGGTGAGTAATAAATCCTGGCTGAGACAGAGAAACCCACATCCCATTAACGAAAAAGAAGTGCACTGTTCTTCAACTCACACAGATTTCTCAACATGAACTGCTTCCCACACAACCAGTCCTCAAGTTTTATTTGGTGCTGAGGATGTAAACTCAATCCCCTGCCTGTGGAACTGTCACTCGCACATATACATTGCTTAATTCCCTGTGAGAGTCACATTGCAAGAATACACAGTGTCACTCTTTTGGGTTGCAGGAGGACATTTACCCTTTCATAATATTGGACCTGGTTTTGTTTACAGACTGCATAGCTGCTAATCTCTGCTGCAAGCTATGTTCTTGGTGAAATGGGAGTATCTGCCATTGCCATCAATGGAAAACAGGACTTCTGTGCTGCTTCCAGGCAATGTAGAGGGGAACACACTCAGAGGAAACCTGACACTCTGAATAGTTAAAGTGTTGGTCATTGTATGATTGCCTATGGTTTGTGACCTAGCTCTAAGAGAATGCCCAGGTCACTTCTGCAGAAATATATCCTCAGGCTGTGAAAGCATAGCTCATATTTCAGGTGTGCAGTGTAACAGGAATGGATGCTGTTCAATGGACAATCTCTGGATGATGACTCTGTGAAATAGAAGCCCAGCATCTCCCTACCTTTTGGCAGCGATGTGGGCTCCTGGAAATTCTGCTACTGCTCCCAGCATCTTAGTGTCCATGGTTATCAACATTCTCCTGTATAGCTCCCCTTGCTCCTTATCTTACTCCCTGTAACAGTACTGCTCTCTGATCTCACGTCTTGGTAAACTGGTAAATAAATCATCCTCTATCCTTAGTCTGACTGCAGTTCAGTCTTGCCTGCTGAGTAACCAAATACAGATCCCAATGCTATACTGATTTTGACCACCAACTTGTTGGCCTCCTCCATCGCCAGACTATGGCAACATGACGCCTGGAGGAAGAGTGCCTTATCTTCCGCCTAGGAATCCTCCAACCACAAGGGATGAATGCAGATTTCTCCAGCTTCCTCATTTCCCCTCCACCCACCTTATCTCAGTCCCAACCCTTGGACTCAGCGCGCTTTTCCAGCAACACATTTTTCAGCTCTGATCTCCAGCATCTGCAGTCCTCACTTCCTCCAAGTCTACTACTGTGCAAAGGTGAGGACTGCAGATGCTGGAAACCAGAGTTTAGATCAGAGTGGTGCTGGAAAAGCACAGCAAGTCAGGCAGCATCCGAGGAGCAGGAAAATCTACGTTTCAGGCAAAAACCCTTTATCAGGAATGGAGGCAGGGAGCCTCCAGGGTGGAGAGATCTCCAAGTAAAGCTACATAACCGTTACGCCTTGGACTTCAAGTTGAAAATTACCCCAATTATGTTTGTTGGTTATATAATGCCGGAAATACTCACCAGTGTGGTCGGCCAAATGGACTCCTTCTATGCTCTAACAGTTTGATAATTCTGAGATCACGCAGCTTATATGGAAAACAAAGAATTAATGGATGTTGGATAATTGGATAATACCTCAGTAACTTTTAAGTTTCAGCTAAATGATTGAATCATCTTTTAAAGAAAACAATAGATACTGGTCTTGGATATTTTAACCAGACAAGAGAATGGATCTCATTGCTGAGAAATATTAGAGGAGGTAAGTTTGCAGTGCCCAGGGAACACATTGCAGTGTGCAGTGAATAATTGTTGCACTGAAATAGCTACGTCCATGGTCTAATGGAAATTGAACTTCATAGTAAGGAGATCTTTAGCGGAAAATTCATTAAAATAATCAGTGCCATGATCCCAATAGACCAGAAGAGCAAACCAAGTGTTTGTGTTCTAATAAAGGGTAATTTACAACTTAAAACATTAATTATTTCTTTTTCCACATCTTCTGCCTGACCTCAGAATTATCGAATTGTTAGAGTACAGAAGGAGACCATTTGGCCCATTATACTGAGTTATTCCTGTCTTAAAACCAAAAGTTGGGATACATATCAAGAAGCACGACATTTTAACATAAAGAAGTGGTTATCAGATACTTTGCGGACTAGCCAGACTACATCAACAACAGTTTTGGTCTTACAGAACTAGGATATTGCTCTAAAAACAGACAAGTTGCAGAAGATTTCTTTTCTTGCACGTACCTGGACAAATGCACAAATGTCAAATGTCAAACATTCAGCACACAAATTTATTCCATCTAAGAAAAGGGTGATGATTGATTGGAAACTCACTTCTAAGTTACTGAGACGTTGCCATGAGAAAGCCTGGAAAAAGGAATTCTGGTTGGAGAAACTATTTCCTGAGCGCGCTAATTAAGAAACAATTTAAAATAATCAGTCAAGTATGTAACCTGGTTAGAAGTGACATACATTCATACACAGGGACCTCTGCAAACAAAGGGTATATGTTCAAGTCTTGCATGTTTTTCAAATTACTTAGGAGCTTGGGGAGCTCAAAGCCTCGTTCTTTTTTACAAGGATCTTTATCCAAAACAAAGCACACATGATCCACATAACAGGGGAGAAATTGATATAAACCAGTGAAACAAAAAGAATTCAAGGCAAATTGACAGGTCACTTCACAACTTGATGCAGGGTATAAATTGGGCTGCTTGCTCACCATGGGGCCCGTTCTTGCTACTGCTAAAGACCAGTTAAAGCATTCTCCTATGTGTATGTAAAATTCAAATCCGTGTACTTGATTTTTGGAATCAATGCCAGGAAGTTGTTACTCTAGCGAAAATTTAATAGATAAGTATTGCCATTTCTTTTACAACTCATTTTAAAAATAATAGTAAGGTGAGTCACAACTTCATTTGCCGTTGGAGATAATCTCTTCCAGATAATGTTTTTATGACCTTGGTAATGCAATCAACGTCTTTGTACTTTAAATATTCATTAACAATTTAACATCCTCAGCTACAATGACTTCATAGTAAACATTTTTTCCACTGTATCTTGTAATAATGTACTAGTATAATATACTATTAATTTTTTCATACAATTGCTGAAAGATACTTTAGAGCTTTAATTATAATTTAATTTAAAAATAAGATTAATGCTTTAACAATATTATTTTTTCACTGATGAATTGATAAGAGATTTGTAGCATTCCATCAACACACTTAGCTTTCTTTAAATTAAGCTCCTATAAATCTGCACAGGTAGAATCCTTGTTTCCCTCATATACATTTCACATTATTAACTTAAAAGATTAGTCCCTTCTCTTTACTCAAAATTCTGCATGTATCTTCTGAATCTTAGACACCTCTAGGTTGTCTAAGAGTTGTGAGTTAAATATCAGTGCAGAGTAATGATCAGAATCTCAACAATCATTTAGTCACAGATATCCTGTGACCGGGAATATAATTTCTGTCCCTGTGTGACTTTACATTGACTTATTTTTTTCTGTCATGGCATATACTTTGTGATGATGCTGCAGCTTTAAGAGGTGCATTTTGTCCTGTTTTCTTTTGTTGAATGGTTTTAAGGAATAGATATGGAGTTGGCTAGTGAAGGCCCATAAAGTAAACAGCTTCAGAGGCTTTGGTTTTTTTAAATGTTGGAACAATAGAAGCAGCCTGAGTGGGTGTGGCCAGCTTGCACAGAGCAGGATTTCTAGTTTTTTAGCCTTTAGATCCAGCAGACACTTAGAATTTTGAAGAAGTAGAACCCATTTTTTCCCCTCTTTTGGTTATAGCCAGAAGCTGGGTATTTTTACCTACTGCAGGTGTTGCATGTGAGAAAATCTGTTTTCTGAATTTGCCTTTATGCCAAAAGATGTGTTTATGGGATGTTCCTATGTTGGAACATTTAATTAGTAATAGTTACTGTATCTATTATTCTGTTAAATTTTCCAATAGAGTTAAAGTCTTCTAAGGTTTTCTTTCTTTTGTTGTATTTTAGCTCTAGTGTTTCAATAAATTCCACTTTGCATAATGTCGAGTAGTTTGGCCAGTCACATTGCATCTCGAACATAACACTGTCATTTGCCTTTAAAAGAAGAACAGTTAGTATCTTAAAATATTTTGAGGGGGCATGTTCTGGTCCATAACAAATTGATAAGGTGGATAGTTTAAATATGTTTCCTCTTGCCCTGGAGTCTAGAGCTACAGGACACTTTAAGAAAAAAGTATCCCTTCTAATACAGGAATGAGGAGCTTTTATTTTCTCTCAGTCTATGAAATTCTCATCTCCAGACAGTTGAGGAGCAGTGCCATTGCATTAATTCAATACAGAGTTTGAATTTTGATGGGCAAAGGAGTCAAGAACTGTGAGGGAGCAGTCAAGCAGATGGGGTTCGGGCCATAACTGGATCAATCATGAACTTACCAATGGCAGACAATGCTTGTAGGACTAAATGGCTTCATCTTGTTCCTAAGTCCTATGGGGTGAAAAATCATAAAATGGTCATGCGCCTTTATGTGGTCAGAGCAGGAGAACAATAATGCTCACCCTGAAAATCTAAAGATTATGACAAAAGTTTTGACCCTAATTAAGTTCATGGCAGTTTTTTTTGGAGTTCTAAGGGCTAAACTGACTTGACCATTGAACTAGTCTCCTTTGCACAGCAGCAGCTCATTTGAATGATGGGGGAAACATCAGACTATCATTCTCATTACCAGCTGACCATAGCAGCTTGCCTTGTCTGGCTTTAAAAAGCTGAAATCCAGCTACCTTAAACAATTACTTTAAATAATTACCTGTTGGGGCTTCCAGATAATATTAAGTCCTCCTACCGACACCCTATAATTAGCAATATGAACCAGTAATGTTTTTGCCACTTTTCGTACATTTATAAACTTATTTTATTCAAACTGAGATGTTTGTCTGAAGTCTTTAGAGATTGTGACAGGAACAGTAATGAGTACTGGTGGACACATAACAGAAAAAGGTACTTCAGGATTAATATTCAGGCACGGTGGCTCAGTGGTTAGCCCTACTGCCTCACAGCACCAGTGTCCCAGGTTCAATTCCAGCCTCGGGTGACTGTCTGTGTGGAGTTTGCATGGGTTTCCTCCCACAATCCAAAGATGTGCGGGTGAGGTGAATTGGCCATGCTAAATTGCCCATAGTGTTAGGTGTATTAGTTAGAGGAAGATGGGTCTGGGTGGGTTACTCTTTAAAGGGTCGGTGCAGACTTGTTGGGCCGAAGGGCCTGTTTCCACACTGTAGGGAATCTAATCTAATCTTGTGTATAGTGCAGTTCATAATAAGATTTGGCATGGTTGATGCACTTTCCAAGGGAGAGTTATTCTGTCGATGAATGCAAATCTATAACATATTATTTTGGATCATTATTCTATTTTTTTATTCAATAAATGTGTTTGGCAGTTTATAGCTTCAGCTACATTCCAGTGATGCACTTATTCTCAACAAAGAGATTGCATTAATTTTCTGTGCCATCCCTGGTCATGCCAACTTACTTAGATATTGGGATGGTAAAGCTTCTTCAGCAAATAGGGATTGAGAGCTTATGTTTGTTATCAACTCAAAAAAGAAGATCCTAGTATAAAGATCTAAAAATGTAACACAGTTAACTAGGTATATATCATTCTCTCTGGGTTTAAATGGGTAGTACCCTGTCTTCCAGTGATAGATCACTCCATCCTGTTCCTGTTAATGAGTGAGATTTGGTGTCCACTGGTCAGTGTTATCCTGAGTACTATAGATATCCCAAGAAATTGATTAAGTTCTGCACTTTCATCACCATTGGAAACTAATCTAACCCCCAAAGAGATTCCAATTACCTCCACCCTGCCATGGATACTCAAAAAATGTTGATTTTATTAAATCCAAAATATTTTATAAAAAAAATGAAAGAAATCCAGTTTACATTCAGTGAAATCAATCCATTTTACTGATAATGTGTTACTACAGAAAATCAATATGTCAAATGCATTATGGATTTTCTATTATACTTATAATGTTTTGTGTTATAGTGGATTAGTATGCTTTGCCTCAGGGAACTGAGGTTGAATGCAGCCCAGGCAAATGGAATGTGTTACTTTCCCTGAGGCTACACAAAATGAATTTTATCAACTTAAATCCAATTCATTGTAGGTGTGAGTCCACAGTACAAAGTGGACTATCAATTAATTTTACATCTTGGGCCAGCTGTGCATCAGTTTTAGGACATTTCCCTTGAAATTACAAGATTCTGGGTTTGAGTTAAAAGGAACCTGGACTGAACCAGAGGTGCGGTAACTTACAAAGCTACAAGCTAGGTGCTGGAACATGAGACTCGAATGAGCGGCAAGGATTTGTTTACTGGTGTACACATAATGGGCTGAATGTCCTCGTTCTGTGCTGTAACCTTTCTATGGTTCTCCATTTTGAGCTTTACAAAATCAAGGCTCACAGGCCAGTGCAGTACTAAGGGAACCCTGCACATTTGGAGGCTCCAGCTTTTGGATGAGATTCTAAGTTGATACCCCAGGTGATGTGAAGTCAAAAGCAGAGAAGCAGAGTTATCCCTGGTTAAAAAAAAAATCAGGATGTGCAGGTCAGGCAGCATCTTTGGAATAAAAAAAACAGAATTGATATTTAGAGTCAAACATTACTCTTTTTCAGAATATCCAAGAATCTTTAAATTCTGGAAAAGTCCTAGAGGATTGGAAAACACTTTTATTTAAAAAGGAAAGGAGACAGAAAACAAGCAACAAGAGCCACTTGGCTTTACATCTATTAATGGGAATATTACAGTATATTATGAAGGAGGCAATAGCAGAGGATTTGAAGCATAAACTATAATTAAGCAGAATCAGCACAGTTTCAAGAAAGAGAAATGACCAAGACAAAGTTATTAGAATTCTTTGAGGTGGTAGCAAGCAGGATAGATTAAAGGAGAAACAGCAAACAATACACTTAGATTTCAAAAGACATTTGATAAAGTACTGAACTCTAGCCTACTTAATAAGACAAAAGCCCATGGTGTTAGAAATAGTGTATTAGCATGGTTGAAGATTGGTTAACTAAAAGATAAAGAATTGGGATAAGGGAAGCATCTTCCAGATATAGCAGCCTTTATCGGTTTGACTGTCACAGAGTTCAATGCTGATACAACAATTATTTGTAGTATATATTAATGAGGAAAGTGAATGTACCATGGCTAAGTTTGTAGATAACACAAACGTAGGTGGGAAGGCAGGCAAGTAAAGATGACACAAAGAGTCTCCAGATGGATAAGGACAGTTACACAAGTGGTCATAAGTTTGGCAGATGGGAAATAATGCCAGAAAATGAGAGGCTATGCATTTTGGCAGGAAGAGCTGAATATTGTTTAAATGGAGAAAGCTACAGTAAACAAGAATTTGGGAGTCCTCATGCATAAACATAGAACATAGAACAACATACAGCTCAGAACAGTCTCTTCGGCCCTTGATGTTGCACCAACCTGTGAACTAATCTAAGCTCATCCCCTTACACTATCCCATCATCTTCCATGTGCTTATCCAAGGATTGTTTAAATCTCCCTAATGTGGCTGAGTTAACTACATTGGCAGGGAGGGTATTCCACACCCTTACCACTCTCTGCGTAAAGAACCTGCCTCTGACAACTGTCTTAAATCTATCACCCCTCAATTTGTAGTTATGCCCCTTGTACAAGTGCACATCTTTGGACTGTGGGAGGAAACCGGAGCACCCGGAGGAAACCCACGCAGACACGGAGACACTCAGTCAGTCGCCTGAGGCGGGAATTGAACCCGGGTCTCTGGCGCTGTGAGGCAGCAGTGCTAACCACTGTGCCACCGTGCCGCCCACAGCAAAATAATGAAGTGCAGAGAGAAGGCCAAGGAAAGAGAAATCAAAGGGATAGATGGGAATGTGGAAATTCAGAGCACAAACACATTAGTCATGATTGAATTTAACATGCAGATAGGCTTGATGGAACAAATGGGTTATTACTGTTCTTAATCATGGTGGTCTATTGGGTAATGTACATTGGACAGGACATTGGAAATGCCTCCAAAAGACCATAAAACACAGAAGTCATCCTTCAACCCATCAGGTCCACTCTGCCATTCAAAGATATCATGCTGATTTAATAATCTTCCACTTTCAGGCTTATTCCCAAAGCAGAATCCCACTGAATGTCATTCCATTGACATAATTTGTTTACAAGCGACCCATATTGGAACTAAAGAAGCAGGTTGCTAATTCTCTCATGGTAAACACTGCTGTGCCACTAATATTCGACCTGACATTGCAGCTGTCCTGTTATCAACCACATTCTGTGATACAATTCCAATTGGCAGCTTTCATATTACAAATATGTACCAGTCTTCAAATGTCAGCTAGGAACAGCAAGTTCTGTCAATGTTGCCTCACTTAGCCACCTAAATGGGATACTTCCTGCACCCATTATCCAGTTCTGAAACTCATAACAGATATTGATAATATCGACCTCACAGCTGCCAATGACTGCATCTAAAATTGAGGATGACATTCACTCGGGGTCAAAAGTTTCTATGATTGAACTGGCTGATTCTTGAACTGCAGATCTTTGAATACTTGGGACAGTATATCTCCATGAGGTAGTGGGAGCTGCAGAAAGGTATTTGTTTTCTTTTCTTTCCTTCTCTGCTGCATCACTAAGGCCTTTCATTAAGATGTAGTGAGGCCCAATTGTATGTCGTTAAAGTTGTCCGTAGTGCTTTGAAACTTCCGAAGGGTAGTTTTAGAAACACTCCTTCACAACTGATGATTTATCTTGGACAAAGGAGGCATGCATGGAAATGACTGGACAACAACCTGCCAACAATCACTTCTGTCTAGTTGGGGCATATGGTAATGTCATGAACTTCAGGTCAGTGCTCTTGTGACATGGGTTCAAATCCTACCATGGCTGACAGTGAACTTTGAACGCAATAAAAGTCTGAAATGAAAGAAAAACTTTTATAACTCATTGTAGATTATTGCGGGGGAGGGAATTTTCCATTGCCACCTGGTCTGGTTGACATGTGACTTCAGGCCCACAGCAGTGACTCTCAACTGAGTTCTGAAATGGCCAAGCAAGATACTCAGTTGTGACCCTTGCTAGAAAGTCTCAGAAAACCAAAATAACCTGGCATCAACCTAGGCACCAGAAAGAGCAATGGCAAACTCAGGCCCATTGACCCTGTGCTCCTTACTAACATCTGGGGGGCATGTGGAGAGCTGTCTCACGGAATAATCAAGTAACAGCCTAACATTGCCTGTCAGATATAATTCCTTGAGAATGACCATGTCCCAGTCACCACTATTACTGTCCCTGGATATGTCTGTCCCACCAACAGGACAGGCCCAGCAGAGAGAGAGGTGACAGTGGTATACAGTCAGGAGAGATTGCCCATGGAGTCCTCAACCTTGATCCCATACACCACGAAGTTTCATGGCATCAGGCCAAACATGAGCAACTAAACATCCCGCTGGAACCTCCTCTCCCTCTAAACTGATGAATGAGTGTTCATCCATGTTGAGCAACACTGGGGTGACAATTGTGCAGAATGTGGTCTGGAGGGTTTCAAAACCCACCTCAAGAGTGGCTTGACATCAACAGTACTGAGCCGGATGAATCCTACAGGATATTGCAGCAGGTGGTCAGGGAACCAACAAAAGGGAAGAACATACTTGACCTCATACTCACCAATCTGCCCATGACGGTATCGGTAAAAGTGACTACCATACAGTCTTTGAGGAGGTGAAGCCCTGTCTTCTCATTGACAATGCCCTCCTTTGTGTTCTGTGGAACTATCACTGTGCTTAAAGGAACAGACTTTGAACAGATTGATCAACTCAAGACTGGTTATCTATGAGGTGCTATGGGCTATCAACAGCAGCAGAATCATACACAAACACAGTCTGCATCCTCATAGCCTGACATAACCCACTCAACATTACCATCAAGCCCGGCATCAACACTGGTTCAATGAAGAGTGCAGGAGGGCATACCTGAAGCAGCAAAAGGCATATGTAAAAGGGACATGTTAATCTGGTGAAGTTACAAAGCCGGAATACTTTTGTGCTGAGCAGCAAGTGATAGACAAAGCTAAGCGATCCCACAATCAACAGAATGGATCCAATCTCTGCAGTTCAGCCACACCCTGTGTTAAGTGATGGCGAATAACTTACTGGAGGATGAGGCTCCACAAATAGCCCCACTTTCAATGATGGGGGAGCTCAGCACTTCAGTGCAAAACGTAAAGCTGAAGCATTCACAACAATCTTCAGAAAGAATATGGTGACATCTTGGCAGAATGAAGTTCATTAACCTTCTTGTGGCATATTCCTCTGGATGACTGAGATCACACTGACCCCGTTAATCTTGGACAAGTCTGGCATCATCGCCTTCTCCTTTGATCTTGGGGGAAACAGGGCCTGCTGAGAAAGAGGAGGTGCATTTTTCTGCTTAAGTCATCCAAGTGGTTCCTCCACATCCTTGTGGAGTTCAAATCCAACAGCAGTCAAGAAACTGACCACTATCTAAAACAGAACAGCCTGCTTGATTGGCACCCCATTCACCACAGTGGCAGCAATATTTACTATTTACAAGATGCACTGAAGCAACTCCTCAAGTCTCCTTTGGTGGCATCTTCCAAACATGCAATCTTTGCTACCCAGAAGGACAAGAGTAGCAGGGGCAAAGGAAGCACCCTCACCTACAGTTTCCCCTACAAACCTGACTTGCATCAATATTGTTGTCCTTTTACAGTTGCTGGGTCAAAATCCTTCCTAACAGCATTGAATGTGTCCCTACAACAGATGAACTGCAGCTCATCAATACCTTCCCGATGGCAGCAAGGTTAGGCAATAAACATTGCAAGCTGTAAATCCATGGACCAAAAAAGATCTCGTGAGCATGGCCTATCTGAACTGAAGTGATAATTTTGTTTCTCTCTTCACAGATATTGCCTGAACTGTTAAATATTTGTAGACTTTCTATTTTCTTTTTCTATGTTTGGTTGCATGAGCAAGTTTGAGATTGTAATTGAAGCACAGTAAATAACTTGTTAGAAAATCAATGGATGCAAAGTCATAGGCAAGACCCTAAAGTGGATCCATTGCATTTGTGAGTTTTTACAGTCTATCATTTTCCATATCCTGTTCTACTGCTTGTGGTAATAGGTGAACTGTGATACCTAACTCTCTAAATTTTCCTTCAACTAGTTTACTTACAGCTAAGTTTCAAGTTGTAGCTAGTGAATGGTTGTTCTCAACTGGAGTTGGTCCTGACTAACATTACATTGATAATCCCCACTGATTGCAATTTGTTAACTCCCAGGTTTTTCATAGCTTGCATCTATATGAAATAAATTAGCTTCATCTTGAGCAAATGAATTAGGGATCTGGAATCAATGGGATTGTGACATTTCAATCATTTTACATTTTATACAAGATTTGTTAAAATCTTGCATGACATGTATCAATGGAGACTGATGAGCTTTCTGGAATTGGTAATCAAAAGATAGTGTCACCAGACAACATTCAGAATCAGAACAGAATGTGCTTTATTGTTCAATTCAATTACAATGGAAAGAACTGGGGAAGAAAAACAAGGAAGAAGTAATCAAGAGAACACTTCATTATGGGTACAAAATTGTAAACAAATTCTCTGTGATTATAGGTAATGTGATTCAATTACACATTAGTTTGGTTCGGGAACAAGATCAACGTGAACTAGTTGATCTGAAGGTGTGTTTCCATGGTGTGTGACTCCATGACTCTCTGAAGCTATAGAACTTGGGGAAATAAACAATGACATCTTGAAAAATGCCCATATTACAGAGGAGGAGGTGCTGGACATGTTAAAATGCATAAAGGTGGAAAAATTCCAGGCCCTGATCAGTTGTGCACTAGAACTCTGTGGGAAGCTAGGGAAGTGATTGCTGGGCCCCTTGCTGAGGTATTTGTATCATCGACAGTCACAGATGAGGTGTCAGAAGACTGCAGGTTGGCTAACATAGTGCCACTATTTAAGAAAGGTGGGGGGTAAAGAAAAGCCAGGGATCTATAGACCCGTGAGCCTGACATCAGTGGTGGGTTAAGCTGTTGGAGGTGATCCTGAGGGCCAGGAATTACATGTATTTGGAAAGGCAAGGATTTATTAAGGATGGTCAATATGGCTTTGTGCGTGGGAAATCATGTCCTATTAACTTAATTGAGTTTTTTTGAAGGAGTAATGAAAAGGATTGATGAAGGCAGAGCAGTGCACATGATCTATATGGACTTCAATAAGGCATTTGAAAAAGTTCCACATGTAGACTGGTTAGCAAGGTTAGATCACATGGGATACAGGGAAAACTAGCCATTTGAATACAGAGCTGGCTCAACGATAGGAGACAGAGGGTAGTGGTGGACGGTTGCCTTTCAGACTGAAGGCCTGTAACCAGTGGAGTGCCACAAGAATTGGTGCTGGGTCCACTACTTTTTGTCATTTATACAAATGATTTGAATGTGAACATATCCTTTGAAGATCATCCCACCCAGAAGTACCACATCTCTGTATTTCCATAGTCTGCATATCCCTTGGACACTATGGGGCAATCTAATATGGCTGATCCACCTAACCAGCACATCTTTGGATTGTCAGAAGAACTGGAGCACCTGGCCAAACCCACGCAGACACAAAGAGAAAGTGCAAACTCTGCACAGACAGTCACCAGAGGGTAGAATCAAACTCAGGTCCCTGGCAATGTGAGGCAGCAGTGCTAGCCACTGAGCCACTGTGTCACCCCAAATACCTTCACTCTGTGTACATTTTATGATGGGATTTTTATAATTGCAGCATTGCTGATTGTTGGAGTGAGTAATCAGCTTCTTATTCCTATCTTTGTACTATTGGATGCTACTGCATAGATTTGTAGTCTTAAGGAGTTTAAAAACTTTAACAATACTCAGCTAAGTGATCTCTTCCATACAAGCTTAATGTTGTGTGACAGTATAGAGTTCCCAAGTAAAGTGTGGCTGGAACTTTGGCAGGTATACATTAGGAAAAGGCAAGGCTTCAATGATGCAAACCTAATTCCAAGCAATGCTTGAAGGCTTATTTAAAATTTAATTGAAGATGTATGTTGCATAATTAGATTAGATTCTCTACAGTGTGGAAACAGGCCCTTCAGCCCACGCCAAACCTCCGAACAGTAACCCACCCAGACCCATTTCCCTCTGACTAATGCACCTAACACTATGGACAATTTGGCATGGCCAATTCACCTGACCCGCACATCTTTAAGATTGTGTGAGGAAACTCGCACAGACACTGGGAGAATGTGCAAATGCCACGCAGACAGTCACCCGAGGCTAGAATCAAACCTGCGACCCTGGTGCTATGATGTAGCAGTGCTAACCACTGAGCCACTACTGTATATCCCTTGTTAAATGTGAACCATACTGGTATCTGTTGAGGATCCCTTTGAATGTTGTGGCCTGGCATGGTGTACCTTGATCATATATGAAAGTGAGATTGCTTGATTTATAAACATATAATAAACAGAGGGACATTTTTTGTGATTTTTCATGAGAGTTTGATGGAATACATGAGCTGAAATACTTTACTGATTTTCAAAATTATTAATCATAGGAACAAAATTTATGCCCTAGAAGAAGTTTATGACTCTTTCTTTTGACTACTGTATTCTAATTTTGGAAGCGATTGGTTATACATTGTGTTCATTTTCGAGAGAATACTGAGGCTCATTGTTTCCCTCTCACTGCAGTTTTATTGTGGTACTGCAGGGTAGTTTCAATTCCCCTTACTGATTGGTGACTTTCAAGAACAGTTGCTAGCAATACCTTTGTTTTGTTTAATGTTCAGAAGCAATAACAGAAGGAGTAGAGAACAAATACCTGGAAATTAATTGATATTATGAATGTCTGACATTGCACAAAAGCAATTTGAATGAAGAGATCAAGTGTAAGAAATTCGTTTATGAAATTATGTGATAGTTTTACTTTAAAGCTAAGAACAGGGAGAATATGACCCACAGCTTGTGTAAAAGATTAACTTTGCTTTTTATCAACTCTCCTGGTTTCAAACATCTTCAAGTGACAGGTGAGCTTAATGGAATATGATTTGTTTCATAGTATTTTTGTGTTATTATCTTACAAATCTTTATGTTGTGTATTTACGTTTTGACCTCAGATTCAATGATTTCCGATTGTTTTCAATGTAGCAACATAAAATGACAATGTTTATGGGTTTAAGCTCACAAAGTTGTGGTAAGATGGTTGATTAGATTAGATTTAAATGATAAGGTGGCATTAAGAGGTGTATTTTTTCTTGTTTTTAATGAAGTAAGATTCAGACAAAGTGACAAGCAGTCTGTTCTTGGCTTCTTTTTTAAAGTTGGAACAGTAGAAACAGCCCAAATGAGTGGAGTCACGCTCCCCCAGAACCAGGATTTTTAGTTTTAGCATTCTGCTGTTGCTGGGGTCTTGAAGCTGGATGTGGAAGCTCTTATTTCTCTCTTTGTTACAGCTAAAAGCTGGGGTTCCCTTCCGCTACTAGAATAGCATGGGAGGCAATCTATTCTGCAGAATTTGCCTTTGCCAAGGGTAGTTTTATGGGATATTACAAAATTGGAACAGTTAATTAGTAGCAGTTAATATATATTTTATTTTGATAAGCATTTCAATAGAGTTACAGTTAAGCCAATTCTTTTCTTTTCATTTTGTCTGTATTTTAACTGTCATGTGAAAATAAAGTGTCTTTGGCATAAAGTCAAGAAGTTTGACCATTCAAATTGCATTTTAAATGCACCATCTTACACTTACCTTTAAAATAAGAAAGCTTTAGGGTCTAAGCTATCTTCTTAATGAATTTTGAGGGTGTTCCTCCTGGTCCACAACAAGTAAGCGGACAAAATCCTTGAAATTAAAGTGGAAAGGAGGGAGACCAAGGAAACTAAGCAGGCTGAGCAATTGCTTACTATCTACAGCAGACAATACGGAGAATGTACTAAAAGGAATGTAAATCAAAACCCTCTTGGCTTAATATCCTTGAGATCATCCCTAGAGATGATTCTAATTTGAAAACTTTCCGCAGCACTAGGATAAACATTACACTTTTGTCACATTTTATAAACATATCATTTTATTTTGTTTTCCCTCCTGAAATTTTGGATTTAGCTACGGCTTAAGCCATGAAAAGTTCACATCCTACTTCAATCTTACTGCAACTATTTGTTCCTGAGTTTTAGATATTACGATGCTGGGTTTCCATTTTGGCAGGAAACATATTGAATTGTGGAACGTCAATCAAATTGATTAGGTTTTGGTGGTTCATGCTTCCCGTGTCTTTCTTGTTCACTGTCATGTAAAGTATGGATGTTGTGACTGGAATGCTTCTGAAGAATCATTTAACATAATGGTTAGTTAAACCTCCACACATATAAATGTTGCAACTGGATCCGCTGTCAGAGTATGTCCTGAGGGTGTAACCTTCTTCTCCTGTCCCTGTGTCATTGTGTCCCATGTACTAGTGTGCACAGGATAGTGAAAACAGCATTTAGCTCTCCTGCTTACAGTTTTCAAGATGTGACAATTATAAGGTGATACTGAATCAATGGAAGTGCAACCACTTGGATACAACGATAGTTGGAAACAGAATGCAAAATGATAAGAGCAAAAAGCAAGTTTCTCAGGGTAAGCAGGTAATGTAGTAAACCGGCTCCCAGTTTATTATTATACAAAATTCCTTAGACTAATTAGCTTATACGAAGAAAAGCACCAGTGTTGATTGATTTCTTTGTGCTGTAACAGCTATAATTATGTTTAGAATAGAAGCATACAAGGTGAGATGTTGCAACAATATAAGTTGAATCTGTCTATTGAGTACTCCAGGCTGGAAATGTTCTATGGTTTCATACTGTAACTATGTCAAAATACATTCTTACATTTAATCCGCAAAATATTTTCCTTAATAAAATGATAAATATAAACTAGTATTCAAATAGAGTCATGGAGTCATAGAGATGTACAGCACAGAAACAGACCCTTCAGTCCAACTCATCCAAGCTGACCAGATATCCCAACCCAATCTAGTCCCACTTGCCAGCACCTGGTCTATATCCCTCCAAACCCTTCCTATTCATATACCCATCCAGTTGTTCTAATTATTAGTACCATTTATAAAACATTTAGATAATAATTCTTTTGAGTCATCAAGTCTTCAGTGACATGTATATATAGTTAGGTAGAATGGCCTCTAAACATATTAGTGCATTGCTATTGTGAAAAACAAGATTTTATTTAATGGCCAAGGAAGAAGTGAGACATTGGTTTTCCTGTCCTGGAAGGTAAAGGGTGTAAATCCTGCTTCAGACCATTGTAGCAAGTTGAGACCAATTCTGAATTCTTTGTGTGGGAACAAATGGGATAAATATACCGGATCAGTGTAGCTGATACTCCCAGTCTCTTTTTGCTCCAGGTTATGTGAGACCTTAAAATCCTCCATGAAGGACCAACTACCCTTTACCAGCTGGTATAAAATGGCCTTGGCTATGGAAGGTGTGTTTATGTAAATTTACCTGCAAAGTTCTCCCATTACTTTACACTATCCTCCAATGAAGAGTGCAAAGCTATGGGAACAGAAACTGCCAAGGAACGTGATAATACATCTGAGTAATTTTTAGGTAGAGAAGCAGCAAACTTTGAATGCAAATTTAGAGGCCATTTAATGCCGTCACTGGGTCTCTGCTGTGAACAAGCATCAAAGTATGAACAGTATTATCCACTACTTTGTATTGATTAGTTGAAATGTTAGATTAAAAAAGCAGCTGATTATATGACATAAAACAATTTACTAGCGCTCTACTGCTGGTAATATCAGGAGTTGATTGAGAAAGAGACTCCATTTATTTCAGCAAAATACTAATGAACTTTGTTAAGGAACATTGGCAGACAAAGAAACTGCTGGCATACACAGAATGGCTAAGATCGAGAATATTATTCTAAGGAGACATAGTTAGGCTCTGTTAATTAATAGGATTCCGTTTGAGGCTATCTTACAGAATATCTCAAGACAGGAAAAGCTAAGGGCAATTTATTCATCCAATTTCCAGACTGAAGCTCAATGACACTGGGGGTTTCCATAAGCTTCCATTTTTACTGGGACCAAGATGTAGGTGGTTAACAATCCTGCCTGAAGCAATACCAAGTCTTATTCAAAGTTTTCAAATCAGGAATCTATACCATCAATGGGACTCTAGAGCATTTCCTTGCTGATTTTACAGGGTGCATGAGGTGCATGCTCAATAACTACTTGATTTTCAATTGTTCCGTCTATGTGAGTGTGAGCCTGCTTTCCAGTAGTAGTTTGTACAGGTAGGTGTGGCCACATTCCAGTGGTACAGTAATTATAGTGTCTGTCCATAGTGTTTGTGGGCGGCACTGTGGCACAGTGGTGAGCACTGCTGCCTCACATCACCAGAGACCTGGGTTCAATTCCCGCCTCAGGTGACTCTCTGTGTGGAGTTTGCACATTCTTCCTGTCTCTGCGTGGGTTTCCTCCGGGTGCTCCGGTTTCCTCCCACAATCCAAAAATGTGCAGGTTAGGTGAATTGGCCATGCTAAATTGCCCATAGTGTTAGGAGAATGGGTCTGGGTGGGCTACGCTTCGGCGGGTCGGTGTGGACTTGTTGGGCTGAAGGGTCTGTTTCCACACTGTAAGTAATCTAATCTAATCCATTTTCCAGAAGAGCAGTCATTGCAGGTGTCTATCTGCTTTCTAGTAGCACCATCATTGCAAGTGCATGATCGCATTAATGTCAGATTCAAGAAGTGCAGTCATTCAAGTGTGGCCACTTTGGAGTGGTATAGTCATTGTAGGTGTATAGTTACAGTAGTATAGCCATTGCCCTGCTCACTCAGTTGGGTGCCTGGCTAGCTTAGTCGATAGAGCAAGAGACTCTTACTCTGGGGGTCACTTGTTCGAGGCCCACACTGTGTGTTTGAAAGCTGCTTCAATGTTTGTTGGGGTCTGGTGTCAACAGCAAGGAGGGATGGTGGCAGAGGCTTTGTTGATGAGGAGCTGCCTCAGGGCCGATAGACTCTCTTGAAGCTATGCCTTTCTTTCTTTTCTTATTTTTAAACTAGTCAAAATGGCGCACGATCTTGGAAACAGTGGAAAAGCTTTTCTTACTGTAAAATATATGTGACAATAAAAATCATACATTCATTCATTTGTTGCAGTTGGGTAGCCACTTTACTGTCATTCAGTAATTGCAGGTGTGAGGCCACTTTACAGGAGTCCATTCATTGCTGGGTTTTGGCCACATTTGAGTAGTGCAATCATTTTAGGTGTGTGGCCATGTTCCATTAGGAATCATTGCTGGTGTGTGACCACATTATAGTAGTATGGTTATTGAAGGTGTGTGGCCACATTCCAGTGATGCAGTAATTGCAGATGAGTGGCCACTTTACGGTAGTGCTGTCTGGAAAGTTCTCTTTAATGTGAAATGCGTACAGATGGATAACCACTTCCGAATAATGCAGCCCAGACAGGTAAATGCCTAGTTTTCTGTAGAACAGGCCTGCTTTCCAGTAGTACAGTCAATACTGATATCTGTCCAATTGCCAGTAGCACAATGCGTGCAGGTGCGTGCCTTGGTTTCAAGAGTGCAGTCAATGCAGATGTGTGTCTAGTTTCCAGAAGTACACTGTGTACAGGTGTGTCTCTAGTTTCCAGAAGTACACTGTGTACAGGTGTGTGCCTAGTTTCCAGAAGCACACTGTGTACAGGTGTGTGTTGAGTTTCCAGAAGCACACTGTGTACAAGTGTGTGTCTAGTTTCCAGAAGCACACAGTGTACAGGTGTGTGCCTAGTTTCCAGAAGCACACTGTGTACAGGTGTGTGTATAGTTTCCAGAATCACACTGTGTGCAGGTGTGTGTCTAATTTCCAGAAGCACTCTGTGTACAGGTGTGTTTCGAGATTCCAGAAGCACACTGTGGACAGGTGTGTGCCTAGTTTCCATAAGCACAATGTGTACAGGTGTGTGCCCAGTTCCCAGAAGCGCACTGTGTACAGGTGTGTGCCTAGTTTCCAGAAGCACACGATGTACAGGTGTGTGTCGAATTTCCAGAAGCACACTGTGTACAGGTATGTGTCTAGTTTCCAGAAGCACACTGTGTACAGGCGAGTGTCTAGTTCCCAGAAGCACACTGTGTACAGGTGTGTGTCTAGTGCCCAGAAGCACACTGTGTACATGTGTGTGCCTAGTTTCCAGAAGCACACTATGTACAGGTGTGTGTCGAATTTCCAGAAGCACACTGTGTACAGGTGTGTGTCTAGTTCCCAGAAGCACACTGTGCACAGGTGTGTGCCCAGTTCCCAGAAGCACACTGTGTACAGGCATGTGTCTAGTTTCCAGAAGCACACTGTGTACAGGTGTGTGCCTAGTTTCCAGAAGCACACTGTGCACAGGTGTGTGCCCAGCTCCCAGAAGCACACTGTGTACAGGCATGTGTCTAGTTCCCTGAAGCACACTGTGTACAGGTGTGCGTCTAATTTCCAGAAGCACGCTGCGTACAGGTGTGTGTCTAGTCCCAGAAGCACTCTGTGTGCAGGCATGTGTCTAGTTTCCAGAAGCACACTGTGTACAGGTGTGTGTCTAGTTCCCAGAAGCACACTGTGTACAGGCATGTGTCTAGTTCCCAGAAGCACACTGTGTACAGGTGTGTGTCTAGTTCCCAGAAGCACACAGTGTACAGGTGCGTGTCTAATTTCCATAAGCTCACTGCGTACATAAGAACACTGTGTACAGGTATGTACTTAGTTCCCAGAAGCACACTGTGTACAGGTGTGCGTCTAATTTCCAGAAGCACACTGTGTACAGGCATGTGTCTAGTTTCCAGAAGCACACTGTGTACAGGTGTGTGCCTAATTTCTAGATGCACTGTGTACAGGTATGTGTCTAGTTCCCAGAAGCACATTGTGTACAGGTATGTGTATAGTTCCCAGAAGCACACTGTGTACAGGCATGTGTCTAGTTTCCAGAAGCAAACTGTGTGCAGGTGCGTGCCCAGTTCCCAGAAGCACGCTGTGTACAGGTGTGTGTCTAGTTCCCAGAAGCACACTGTGTACAGGCATGTGTCGAGTTTCCAGAAGCACACTGTGTACAAGTGTATGTGTCTAGTTCCCAGAAGCACACTGTGTACAGGTGTGTGTATACTTCCCAGAAGCACACTGTGTACAGGCATGTGTCTAGTTTCCAGAAGCACACTGTGTGCAGGTGTGTGCCCAGTTCCCAGAAGCACACTGTGTACAGGTGTGTGTCTAGTCCCAGAAGCACAATGTGTGCAGGCATGTGTCGAGTTTCCAGAAGCACACTGTGTACAAGTGTGTGTGTCTAGTTCCCAGAAGCACACTGTGTGCAGGTGTGTGCCCAGTTCCCAGAAGCACACTGTGTACAGGTGTGTGTCTAGTTCCCAGAAGCACACAGTGTACAGGTGCGTGTCTAATTTCCATAAGCTCACTGCGTACAGGTGTATGTCTAATTTCCAGAAGCACACTGTGTACAGGTGTGCGTCTAATTTCCAGAGGCACACTGTGTACAGATGTGTGTCTAGTTCCTAGAAGCACACTGTGTAGAGGTATGTGTCTAGTTCCCAGAAGCACACACTGTACAGGTGTGTGTCTAGTGCCCAGAAGCACACTGTGTACAGGCATGTGTCTAGTTTGCAGAAGCACACTGTGTACAGGTGTGTGTCTAATTTCCAATGCACACTGTGTACAGGTGTGTGCCTAGTTTCCAGAGGCACACTGTGTACAGGTGTGTGTCTAGTTCCCAGATGCACACTGTGTACAGATGTGTGTCCAGTTCCCAGGAGCACACTGTGTACAGGCATGTGTCTAGTTTCCAGAAACACACAGTGGACAGGTGTGTGCCTAATTTCCAGATGCACTGTGTAGAGGTATGTGTCTAGTTCCCAGAAGCACACTGTGTACAGGCTTGTATCTAGTTTCCAGAATCACACTGTGTGCAGGTGTGTGCCCAGTTCCCAGAAGCACACAGTGGACAGGTGTGTGTCTAGTTCCCAGAAGCACACTATGTGCAGGTGTGTGCCCAGTTCCCAGAAGCACACTATGTGCAGGTGTGTGCCCAGTTCCCAGAAGCACACTGTGTACAGGTATGTGTCTAGTTCCCAGAAGCACACTGTGTACAGGCATGTGTCTAGTTCCCAGAAGCACACTGTGTACAGGTGTGTGCCTAGTTCGCAGAAGCACACTGTGTATAGGTGTGTGCCTAGTTCCCAGAAGCACACTGTGTACAGGTGTGTGCCCAGTTTGCAGAAGCACACTATGTACAGGTGTGTGTCTAGTTTCCAGAAGCACACTATGTGCAGGTGTGTGCCTAGTTCCCAGAAGCACACTGTGTACAGGTGTGTGCCCAGTTCCCAGAAGCACACTGTGTACAGGTGTGTGTCTAGTTTCCAGAAGCACACTGTGTAGACGCGTGTGTCTAGTTTCCAGAAGCACACTGTGTACAGGTGTGTGTCTAGTTTCCAGAAGCACACTGTGCACAGGCGTGTGTCTAGTTTCCAGAAGCACACTGTGTACAGGTGTGTGCCTAGTTTCCAGAAGCACACTGTGTACAGGAGTGTGTATAGTTTCCAGAAACACACTGTGTACAGGAGTGTGTCTGTGTATAGTTTCCAGAAACACACTGTGTACAGGAGTGTGTCTAATTTCCAGAAGCACACTATGTGCAGGTGGGTGCCCAGTTCCCAGAAGCACACTGTGTACAGGCATGTGTCTAGTTCCCAGAAGCACACTCTGTGCAGGTGTGTGCCCAGTTCCCAGAGGCACACTGTGTACAGGGGTGTGCCCAGTTTCCAGAAGCACACTGTGTACAGGTGTGTGTGTCTAGTTCCCAGAAGCACACCGTGTACATGTGTGTTTCTAGTTCCCAGAAGCACACTGTGTACAGGTGTGTGTCTAGTTCCCAGAAGCACACTGTGTACAGGTGTGTGTCTAGTTTCCAGAAGCACACTGTGTACAAGTGTGTGTGTCTCGTTCCCAGAAGCACACTGTGTACAGGGGTGTGCCCAGTTTCCAGAAGCACACTGTGTACAGGTGTGTGTGTGTCTAGTTCCCAGCAGCACACCGTGTACAGGTGTGTTTCTAGTTTCCAGAAGAACACTGTGTACATGTGTGTGTAAAGTTTCCAGAAGCACACTGTGTACAGGTGTGTCTAATTTCCAGAAGCACACTGTGTACAGATGTGTGGCTAGTTCCCAGAAGCACACTGTGTACAGGTGTGTCCCTAGTTTCCAGAAGCACACTGTGTACAGGTGTGTGCCA
>NC_057713.1:13830807-13835273 GCF_004010195.1 Chiloscyllium plagiosum
CCACCCTCCTCTCTGACCTATCACCTTCATCCCCACCCTCCATTCACCTATTGTATTCTTTGCTACCTTCTCTCTACACCCCCCACCCCCCCGCCTCCCATTTATCTCTCCACCCTGGAGGCTCCTTGTCTTCAGTCGGGCTTTTGCCCAAAATGTTGATTTTCCTGCTCCTCGGATGCTGCCTGACCGGCTGTGCTTTTCCAACACCACTCTAATCTAGACTCTTTTTTGAATTAGAAGAAAGTGAGGACTGCAGATGCTGGAGATCAGAGCTGAAAATGTGTTGCTGGAAAAGTGCAGCAGGTCAGGCAGCATCAAAGGAGCAGGAGAATCGACGTTTCGGACATGAGCCCTTCTTCAGGATTCCTGAAGAAGAGCTTATGCCTGAAACGTCGATTCTCCTGCTCCTTTGATGCTGCCTGACCTGCTGCGCTTTTCCAGCAACACACTTTTCAGCTCTGTTTTGAATTACCTGGCAGCTTTTTTTTGAGGGGGGGGGGGGTTGGAAGGAGGGAAGGGAGCTGTGGTTCCATATTATTTTCCAATTGCAATGCCCCAGCCAAACAGTGTTAACTTGACATCTAATTAACATCTTACTCTCTTCTGATATCAATTCTTGTGAGACGATGTGACAATTGTCATTCTTGCATTTGCCTTGATGTGTGCAAGACAGGAAGCTTCAGCAAAAAGTCTCTCTTTTCAGCAATATTCAAAGTTATTTCCAAATTTTTAAGACATAAATCAAATTCTCAAACTGCTGTACTGGACCTTGAACTGTTGTTTCCTGGAATATTAGCCAAGCCTGGAGTGTTTTGTTATGTCCAACAACATAACAACTGCACTACTGCACACAAATTGAAAGGTAAAGTAATCTCAAGGGACTGAGTTCATAAAATAGAATATGCTGAAGAAACACAGCAGGCCTGGCAGCATTTGTAGAGCAAGAAACTGAGTTTCTATCCTAAGGAAGAGTCATTATTGGACTTGAAATGTTAACTCATTTACACTTGGGAAGCCCTTACCTATTCCATTAAATCAAGGATATTTTTCCTACTTTTAACAAACAACTGATTATAAGACAACATTGATATCTCTTTAATAATGCTTACAATATACTTTTAAAAATTCCAACTAGACTGGCAGATGTTTGGCCCCAGTTGAGATTAACACCTAATTGCAGCTAGTTACCTCATATGTTTTATCATATTTATTGTCCTTCTCCCTTTCAGCATCCTGCCACAATGCACACTGTGCTATGGATAAGAGATATGACAATCTGCTGCCAGAACTTTATCAATACATCTGTATAATGAGCCATTAGGAGGTGCAAGAGGGCAAGTACTCAGGTTGAATTGCCTTCAATTTTTTTAATACTTCCTTCTGACCGTCCGTTTACCATTTATCTTTTCCTATTACAACCAATTTGAAACAAGGAACTCGCCATTCATTTGTGCTCAATGGTGTAATGCATTGGTACAACAGTAGGCTGTGCTACCTTGCCACCAAGACACCATGTTCCATTCCCAAATCCATACTTGAATATATTTGAAACCTGTAATTCTGCAATTGCTCCCTTTTTTGCAAATACATGACAATGATGAAATATTAAAAGATTTGATCAGCAAGAATTAGCTCCTATTTTGATTTTGTCTTCAATATGCAATCTTTTAGAAGTGCAATATAAGAATATCAGAATATTCGTTTTCGCATTCTTACCTGCTGATTCAATGAAGATTATGATTTCAGGCTGCTTCTCCAGAATTTGAGAATTCAATCAAATGCTGAATAGCTTATATTACATTTTAATCATGCTTTTTTTAAAAAAAAGATTCTAGTATCTTTTATTTCAGGTTTTCAATATTCGAAATTCTCATTTTATCTTCTATTACTATAGTGTGGGATTATTTCAGCGATCGCTCCGTTTGACATCATTTATGCCAGAATGATTATTTTGGAGTATTATGCTGTAATAGGGTCATAGAGTCATAGAGATGTACAGCATGGAAACAGACCTTTCAGTCCAACCTGTCCATGTCGACCAGATATCCCAACCCAATCTAGTCCCACCTGCCAGCAACCGGCCCATATCCCTCCAAGCCCTTCCTATTCATATACCCATCCAAATGCCTCTTAAATGTTGTAATTGTACCAGTCTCCACCACATCCTCTGGCAGCTCATTCCATACATGTACCATCCTCTGCGTGAAAGTGTTGCCCTGAAGGTCTCTTTTATATCTTTCCCCTCTCACCCTAAACCTATGCCCTCTAATTCTGGACTCCCTGACCCCAGGGAAAAGACTTTGCCTATTTACCCTATCCATGCCCCTCATAATTTTGTAAACCTCTATATGGTCACCCCTCAACCTCTGACACTCCAGGGAAAACAGCCCCAGCCTGTTCAACCTCTCCCTATAGCTCAAATCATCCAACCCTGGCAACATCCTTGTAAATCTTTTCTGAACCCTTTCAAGTTTTACAACATCCTTCCGATAGGAAGGAGACCAGAATTACACTCAATATTCCAACAGTGGCCTAACCAATGTCCAGTACAGCCGCAACATGACTTCCTAACTCCTGTACTCAATACTCTGACCAATAAAGGAAGGAATACCAAACGCCTTCTTCAATATCCAGTTTTCTTAGATTATTTTATTACTGCAATGTCAGGTAAAGAAAGAACTGCTTTTCATTACCTCAAGCCATCCCAAAGCACATTACAGAGAAAAAGTAATAGTCACTGCTGCACGCAGGTATCTTGTTGGATGAGTCCAGCAAGAAACCTTTTTTTGAGTCATTCATGGAATGTGGGCTTTGCAGGCAGGTCCAAGATTGATTTCCTTGCTCTAGTTTCCCTTGAGGAGGTGGTAGTGAGCTGCCTTCTTGAACTACTTCAATCCATACAATATAGATATACCCACACCAGGCATTTAGGGAGGGAGTTCCATCTTTTGACTCAGCCACACTGAAAGAATGGTGATACAATTCCAAATCCAGAACCAAGACCAGTCCAACCTCTGTTGTTGGTATACAATGATAATTGCTTGTGCGCATATTTAGATGGTGAGTGGCTTGGAGGGGAACTTAGGAGGTGGTGGCATTTCATTATAATTGCTGCCCTTTCCCTGCTGGATAGTAGTGGTCCCCTGTTTTGAAGGTGCTGACAAAGGACCCTTGATGTATTTATACCGTGCATCTTGTAGATGGTACATACTGCTGCTGCTGTGCATCTGTCTTGGTGGGAATATGTGTTTATAGATGCAGTGTCAATAAAGTGGACTGTTTTGCCTAGCTGTAGTGTCAAGCTGCTTGAGTGTTGTTGGAACTACACTCATCCAGGCAAACAGAGAATATTCCATCATAATCCTGACGGGTGCCTTGTCAAATGTGGCAGGCCTTGGAGAGTCAGGAAGTGTGTCACTTGCTGTAGGATTACTAGCCTCTGGTCTGTTCTTGTAACCATAGCATTCTTATGACTTATTCAGGTCAGTTTCTGGTCAATAGTAACCCCCTAGCATGTTGATAGTGGGGGATTCAGTGGTGGTAATGCCATTAAGTGTAAAAACATAATGGATTGATTCTCTCTTTTTGGAGAAGATCATTGCTGGTACCTGTATAATGCAAATATTATTTCATACTTGTCAGTCCAAGCTTGTGTATAAGCCAGGTCTTGCTGTGCTGAACATTGTGCAGTCATCAAAGAACATTCCTATTTCTGACCTTATGCTGGAGAGCAGGTCATTGATGAAGCAGCTGAAGATGGTTGGGCCTTGAAAATGACCCTGAGGAATTCCTATAGAGATGATTTGGAGCTCAGATGATTGACCCCCACTAGCCATTGCCATCTTTTGTACTAGATACAACTTCAACCAAGATTTCACCAGATTCCCATTGACTTTAATTTTACACAGCCTTCTTGATCCCATACACAGTCAAATATGATCCTAACATGAAGTGCTTTCATGCTCACCTCCTCTCTGGAGTTCAACTATTTTGTCCTAATTGGAACCAAGCATCTAATAATGAAACAAATCCAGGAATGCAGGATTATACAAGTCTTGTTACTTTTAATTATACAAGGTATCAAATAAACAGTCATGATCTGAAGATCAGGTGCCACAACTTAAGAGTCTAAGAGCTTTTTAAATAGCATGTTCTTTAACACCCTATTATGTTTACCTTTACGTGGGCATGCATTTGATATCACGTTTTATTATTATCCTCAGTGTTTGTAAGTAAGAAATTTATCTTTCATTTAGAGTCATAGAGTCATAGAGATGTATAGGACGGAAACAGACCCTTCAGTCCAACCCGTCCATGCTGACCAGATATCCCAACCCAATCTAGTCCCACCTGCCAGCACCCGGCCCATATCCCTCCAAACCCTTCCTATTCATATACCCAACCAAATGCCTCTTAAATGTTGCAATTGTACCAGCCTTCACCACTTCCTCTGGCAGCTCCATACA
>NC_057713.1:13835698-13838646 GCF_004010195.1 Chiloscyllium plagiosum
TAAGATTTGCTTTCCCAAAATGCAGCATTTCACATTTATGTGAATTAAACTCCATCTGCCACTTCTCAGCCCATTGGCCCATCTGGTCCAGATCCTGTTGTAATCTGAGGTAACCCTCTTCGCTGTCCACTACACCTCCAATTTTGGTGTCATCTGCAAACTTACTAACTGTACCTCTTATGCTCGCATCCAAATCATTTATGTAAATGACAAAAAGTAGAGGGCCCAGCACCAATCCTTGTGGCAAGCCTCTAGTCTGAAAAACAACCCTCCACCACCACTCTCTGTCTTCTACCTTTGAGCCAGTTCTGTATCCAAATGGCTAGTTCTCTCTGTATTCCATGAGATCTAACCTTGCTAATCAGTCTCCCATGGGGAACCTTGTCGAACATCTTACTGAAGTCCATATAGATCACATCTACAGTTCTGCTCTCATCAATCTTCTTTGTTACTTCTTCAAAAACCTCAATCAAGTTCGTGAGACATGATTTCCCATGCACAAAGCCATGTTGACTATCCCGAATCAGTCCTTGCCTTTTCAAATACATGTACATCCTGTCCCTCAGGATTCCCTCCAACAACTTGCCCACCACCGAGGTCAGGCTCACCGGTCTATAGTTCCCTGGCTTGTCTTTATCACCCTTCTTAAACAGTGGCACCACGTTTGTCAACCTCCAAGTCTTCCGGCACCTCACCTGTGATTGTCGATGATACAAATATCTCAGCAAGAGGCTAAGAAAGATCTTGCAACTGGCTCCTTAATTTTGACAAACATACATTTTAATTGAAGGGTGATATAGATATGTGCTAAAATGAATTAAAAATTTTTGTTATGGTCAACTGAGGGTTTTTTTTTCAAAGTGGGGAGCCAATTTGTCCCTTCTCACCTGCTCGCAATCATATATAGTAATAAATTTACTATTAACCTTCTTCTCTGATACCACACAAAATTAAGCTGTACAGTATTATGTGTTAGCATGTTGTGGAATCAAACCACCGAACAAGCAAATAGTGCATAGCCCTATTTTCATCTCTTAGCATTAGAATTAGGCAGTCAGGTCAGATTATTACTCGTCATTTATATCTAAAAAACAAGCCAAGTTTTTACATGCGCAATTCTTCTGAGAAAGAGGGAAAATGAGGACTGCAGGTGCTGGAGAGTAAGAGTCGAAAAGTGTGATGCTGACAAAGCACAGCAGGTCAGGTAGCCTTCAAGGAGCAGGAGAAGCGACGTTTCGGGCATAAGCCCTTCATCAGAAATGTGGGGTGTGGGGAGCTGAGAGATAAATAGGAGGATGGGGGTACAGCTGGGAGGAAGGTATCTGGGAAGGTTATAGGTAGATGCAAGTGTGGGATGATTGTGATAGGTTGGTGGGGAGGGTGGAGTGGATAGGAGGAGCATCTTTGGTGGATCTGGGATGAGGTAGGGGGGAGGGGAGATTTGGAAACTAGTGAAGTCGATGTTGATGCCGTGTGGTTCCCAAGGTGGAAGATGAGGCATTCTTCCTCTAGTTGTCAGATGGCTTGGATTTGTCAGTGGAGGAGGCCTAAGACTTGCATGTCTTTGGTGGAGTGGGAGGGGGAGTTGAAGTGATTAATCAAAAAGTGGTGCGGTTGTTTGGTGTGCATGTCCCAGAGATGTTCCCTGGAACACTTGGTGAGTTGGCATCCTGTCTCCATGATGTAGAGGAGAGCAACAGACACAGTAGATAAGGTGGGTGGATGTGCAGGAAAATCTATGTTGGATGTGAAAAGATCCTTTGGGGTCTTGAACAGAGGTGAGGGGGAGGTGTGGGTGCAGGTTTTACACCTCTTGCAGGAACACAGATAGAGGTGAGAAGGTGGCGGCATCTGATTCTAGGTGGTAAAAATAGTGGATACACTGTATCTGGAGATCAGTGGATTGGAAGGTGAGGACCAGGGAGGTTTCTATCCTTGTTGTGATTGGAGTTGGTGAGTTTAATTGGCATAGGTGTGGGGAGTGGAGGACTTGCTCTGGAGGGCATTATTGATCATGTGGGATCCTATGAAATAGGAGGCTATCTGGGATGTACTGGAGCAGAATTGCTCCTCCTAGGAGGAGATACAGCTGAGGTGGAAGAAGTGAGATTAAGGGATTGCATTTTTACAGGAGGGGGTTGGGAAGAGGTGTTGTCCATATAGCTCTGGGAGTCGGTGGGTTTGAAATGGATGTCCGTGTTGAGTTATTCATTAGAGATGGAGACAGAGAGGTCCAGGAAGGGGAGGGAGGTGTCCGAGATAGTCCAGTTGAACTTAAGGTCAGGGTGGAAGGCATTAGTGAAGTTGATGAACTGTCCAACCTTCTTGTGGGTGCTGATACAATCATCAATGTAACAGAGGAGAAGGTGGGGGACAGTGCTGGTGTAATGTGGAAGATGGTCTGTTTCACGTACCCAATGAAGAGGCAGGAATAGCTGGGGCCCATGCAGGCGCCCATGGCTACCCCTTTGGTTTGGAAGAAGTGGGAGGATTTAAAGGGGAAGTTGTTGAGGGTGAGGACCAGTTCCGCCAATTGAATGAGTGTGTCGGTGGAGGGAGACTGGTTGGGTCAGTGGGGCATGAAGAAATAGAGGGCTTGGAGGCCTTCGCCATTGCAGATGGATGTATGTAGGGACTAGATGTCCATAGTGAAGATGAGATGTTGGGGGCTGGGGAAATGAAAGTCATGGAGGAGGTGGAGGGTGTGGGTGGTGTCCCAAATGTATGTGAGGAGATCCTGGACCAGGGTGGGAGGGATGTGCATAGGACATCATCAACATATGAAGAGATAAGATGCGTGGGGCAGGAGCAGGCAGAGACAAAAGGTTGACCGGGACAGTCAGGTTTGTCAGTCAGTCCGGGAAAGAGATAGAACAATGTGGTGTAGGGTTGCAGAACTATGAGTTTCAAGGCTGTGGTTGTCCATTAGATTAGATTAGATTAGATTA
>NC_057713.1:13838952-13890090 GCF_004010195.1 Chiloscyllium plagiosum
CCTCCCACACCTCACCCCAGATCCAACCCTCCAACTCAGCACTGCCACCCCATCCACTCTATCCTCCCCACCAATCGATCACAATCAACCCCCCACCTGCATCTACCTATTATATTCCCAGCTACCCCCTACCCACCCTCTACTTATTTCACAGCCCCCTTCCTCCCCACCACATTCCTGATGAAGGACTCTCCTGATCCTCGGATGCTGCCTGACCTACTGTGCTTTTCCAGCGCCTCACTTTTCGATTCTGAGAAAGGGAACATACTTATGCTGTGAAACCCTTCCACAGCAAGTTCCTGCTTCTCCAACTACTGTGGGTGATGTCAAGAACAGGAACAAACAATGAGTGAAAAAGAAGTATTGATCTGGTGGGCAACTATGATTAATTAATTGTTTGATTTATTGTTGTCACATGTACTGCGATACAATGAAAAATGTTGTATTGCGTGTTTTACAGGCAGATCCTACCATACAAAGTGCATCAGGGTAGCAGAACACAGTGCATAATACAGTGTTGCAGCCATAGAGAAGATGCAGAGAGAGAAAGATCAGAATTAACATTTGAGAAGCCCATTCAAAAGTCTGATAACAGCAAAGAAGAAACTGTTCTGGAATCTATTAGTGTTCGTCTATAAACTTTTATATCTTCTGCCCAGTGGAAGAGGGTGGAAGAGAGTATAACCGGGGTTGGATTATGTTTGTTGCTTTCCCAAGGCAGCAAGAAGTATATGTGGAGTCATTGAATGGAAGGCTGGTTTCCATGATGGATGGCTGTGTTTATGACTCTGTAGTTTCTTGCAGTCTTGAGCAGAGCGGTTGTCATACCATGGTGTGATGCATCCAGATAGGATGTTACCTATGGTGCATCTATAAAAATTGGTAAGAATCCTTATGGACATGCTAAATTTCCTTAGTCTTCTGCGGAAGTAAAGTTGCTGTTGTGCTTTCTTGACCATTGCATCAATGTGTGTGGTCCAGGACAGATTGTTGGTGATCATTACTCACGGGAATTTGATGCTTTTGACCATCTCCAGTTCAGCCCCATTGATGCAGACAGGGGCATGCCATCCACTCCATTTCTTGATGTCAATGACCTCTTTCGTTTTGCTGACATTGATGGAGAGATTATTGTCTTAACGTCATGCCGCTAAGTTCTCAATCTCTTTCCTGTATTTTATCTCATTGTTGTTTCAGACCTACAAAGGTGGTGTCATCAGGAAACTTGTAAATGGAGTTGGGATGAAATTTGGCCACAAATTTGTGAGTATAAAAGGAGTACAATAGGGGTCTGAGTATGCAGCCTTGCGGGGCTCTGGTGTTAAGGATTACTGCGGAGGTGGTGTTGTCACCCATTCTTAATTATTGCAGTCTATGGGTCAGGACATTGAGGATCCAGTTACAGAGGAGGGAGCCAAGACCTAGGGCTTAGATTTTAGAGATGGGTTTGTTTACAACTATGGTGTCGAAGACGGTGCTTTAGTCTACAAGGAGGAGCATGATACCAGTATCCTTGTTATCCAGATGTTCCAGGGATGAGTGTCAGGCCAGGGAGATGGCATTTGCTGTGGACCTGTTGCACCAGTAGGTGAAATCATAGAGTCATAGAATCCCTACAGTGTGGATGCAGGCCACTTTGCCAATTGAGTTCACACTGATGCTCGGAAGAGCATCCCACCCCGACCCACCCTCCTACCTATGTCTGTAACCCTGTATTTCCCATGGCTAATTCACCTAGACTGTACATTCTGAGACATTATGCGCAATTTAGTATGGCCAATCCACCTAACCTGTTTATCTTTGGACTGTGGGAGGAAACTGGAGCACATGGAGGAAATCCACGCAGACATGGGAAGAATGTGCAAACTGCACACAGACAGTCACCCGAGGGTGGAATCGAACCTGGCTCCTTGGTGCTGTAAGGTAGCAGTGCTAACCACTGAGTTACCATGCAAAGGGTCATGGCAATTTGGTAGGCTGAAGTTAATGTGAGCCATGACTAACCTCTTGAAGCACTTCATAATTATGGAGGTCAGAGCTACTAGGTGATAGTAATTGAGACATGCAGCATGATTTTTCTTTGGCACCAGGATGACGATGGTCTTCTTGAAGCAGGTGGGGACTTCAGATCATAATAAGGAGCGGTTAAAGTCTAAATACAGATATCAATTTTCACATTGGCACTTCTTCCAACCCTCCTTCTGGGTATTTTTGGTTTTCTACAAGGTGAAAGCTAACTGAAGAGATATGTAAAATAATCTAAAATCATAATATTCCAAATTACAGTTTCCATTGGGCATACAATTGCTTAGACTGGGAAATCTGAATGTTGAAACAGCTGTTCTTTTCTTAGCATATCTTTGTGCACACTTTTGTCCATTTTGGTAATAGTGAGGAAAGATAGAAGGATATCAGCCCATTGGATCATGCTATGAACTGTGGGGCTGCATGGTGGCTCAGTGGTTAGCACTGCTGCCACACAGCACCAGGAACCCAGGTTGATTCCACCCTTGGGCGACTGTCTCTGTGGAGTTTGCACATTCTCCCTGTGTCTTATGGGTTTCCTCCCACAGTCCAAAGCTGTGCAGGTTATAGAGTCATAGAGATATACAGCATGGAAACAGACCCTTCGACACATGCCAACCAGATATCTCAACCTAAAGTAGTTGCACCTGGTCCATATCCCTCCACACCCTTCCTATTCATATACCCATCCAGATGCCTCTCAAATGTTGCAATCGTGCTAGCCTCATATCTTTCCCCTCTCACCCTAAACCTATGCCCTCTAGTTCTGGACTCTCCCGCTCCAGGGAAGAGACTTTGTCTATTTACCCTATACATGCCCCTCATGATTTTATAAACCACTATAAGGCCAACCCTTAGCCTCCGACGCTCCAGGGAAGTAAGCCCCAGCCTATTCAACCTCTCCCTATAGCTCAAATCCTCCAACCCTGGTAAAATCCCTGTAAATATTTTTTCAATTCTTTCAAGTTTCTCTTTCCGATAGGAAGGAGACCAGAATTGCATGCAATATTCCAAAAGCGGCCTAACCAATGTCCTGTACAGCTGCAACATGACCTCCAACTCCTGTACTCAATATTCTGACCAATAAAGGAAAGCATACCAAATGCCTTCTTCACTATCCTATCTACCTGCGACTCCACTTTCAAGGAGCTATGAACCTGCACTCCAAGGTCTCTTTGTTCAGCAACACTCCCTAGGAACTTACCATTAAGTGTATAAGTCCTGCTAAGATTTGCTTTTCCAAAATGCAGCACCTCGCATATATCTAAACTAAATTCCATCTGCCACTTCTCAGCCCATTGGCCCATCTGATCAAGAGCCCATTGTAATCTGAGGTAACCTTCTTCACTGAGTACTACATCTCCAATTTTGCTGTCATCTGCAAACTTACTAACTGTACCTCTTATGCTCAAATCCAGATCATTTAGGTTACGTGAATTGGTTAGGTTAGGTGAATTGACCATGCTAAATTGCCGATAGTCTTCAGGGATGTGTAGGTTAGGTGCATTAGTCAGGGGTAAATGTAGAGTAATGAGAAATGGATTTGTGTGGGATACTCTTCGGAGGGTCAGTGTGGACTTGTTGGGTCGAAGGGCCTGTTTCCACTCTGTAGGGTCTCTAATTCCAAACATTCCTCAAATAGAAATGATGGAAGATTGAACCTAGAACTTCTAGCCAAGAGGTCGGGATACTATTACTGCAAAACATCAGTTAAAACCCACGATACAATATAATTTTTTTAAAATATGACTTTACTTAATCAATCATTGCAGATAATTAGATCTTGCATAGAATTTTTTAAAACACAGAACTACGTTTGCTTTAAATTACTGTTATAAAATCCATTGAAGATTCACTCATGCAATCCTTATCTCAAACATTTCTACAAAGCATTAATGGGTGATAAGAAAGAAAGATAAGACTTCAAATTATCAGGCAAACTTTGATAGTTGGTCCTGATACTTTGAAATATTATCTTTCCTTTTTGTCACCCTATAAGTTGAATTAATACCTCCATTTGCTTTCTATTTTAACCTGAGCAATTTAGCTATTACCTTATGATTGATTGTCTGTCAAAATTTCCTTAGCAAGCATTTTCTATATACTACGCTTGCATAAAAGTAGAGGTAAATTCTAAATTAAGCATTTTTTATTGGCATAATGACCTGTTGCATATTCCTTGATAAATTATATTTTGCACAAAAATATGACATATTTGAAAAATGCCACTCAAGCAACAATCTCCATTGGTAAATAAGTTTTATGTTTCGGTTTGCCAACTCTGGCAAACATAATCACAGAGGCTTCATCACAATACCCCTAATCATCCTCTCTGGTCAAATTTTCCCATCTCTAATATCTTCATAACAGACAGTTGTGTACAATGAAAGGTCAGAAGAAATACCAGTTCTTTTAATACCCTACTATTATTTTGTTACTTGGTTTCTTGCAATATTGTCCATGAAATTAAACTTAATTGCCAGCGAACCTGGGATAATCCTGGATAGTTGGTAACCAATGTAGGGTTTCTTTCTGCTTGCTTTGCTGATGATTTGTTTAAAGTGTTGTACCTTCATTTTTTTCTGTATGATTGCACGAGAGATAACTTAATGGAGCTAACTTCTCACCTCAGCAACGTCATTCATCTATTCTAGTCCTTTTTAGGTTGGTCACTGATCTTATACCCTCTATGACCTTGAATTTATCTAAATCTCTGATGCATCAATCCTAATTGATCTGAAGTTCCAATCTACATCGAGTCATATCCAGTTCTGGCATCTTGCACATCCCAGATTACCATCATTCCACCTTTGGCAGGACTAATAATAGTAATGCAGTATTGCTGTCATCCTATTAAAGCAGTAGAGAAAATATGTCCAAAAGTTCTGCTGGTCCATTGCTCCATGGTTGCTGATATACATTGACTTCCAATGCAGCAACACCTTTATGTTAAATTTCTCATCTTTGCTTTCTCCTCACTCTATTACATTATGTCTTCCTTTCTCTGTAACAACTTTCAGTAAACAAACATTCAACACCTCTGAATTCCTCCTATATAGATTTTTTGCACATGCCTGTTGTCCAAAATGCGTTTAACTTTACTTTCATTGCTGCAGTTAACAGATCTGTATGTCCTTGCTTGCTATGATCTGCCTGTACTGCTCGTAAACAAAGCTTTTCGATGTTCTTAGGTACACGTAATAATAAACCAAATCAAATTTAGGTGACCTCACAGACATGTTACTAATGATATAGTCTAGGAACTAGTCCTGCATCCATTTGTTTTCACAGCCTTTATTGTATCTTGGTCAGTGGGAGTATTTGCACTCTCATTTTCAGGCAACTTCAAATTCTGTACAAGGGTTTAAGTTGTAGAGAAGTGAAATATGATTCAAAAAGAAGTCAAACATTTACAAGGCTATAGGAAAAGAGCAGGAGTTAACTAAATGGACAGTACTATGAAATGAATAGACAACTGAGCCTCCTTTAGTGCAGCATGACTCAATGTTTTGTGATTTGGATCTTCTATGTGAGTGGGCTAAACATTGAAAAAGGAATTCATTCAGACAAATGCAATGAATAGGGCCAATGATATGTGGCACGCTCAATTGATTAATGTCCACTTAAGGGTTTCGCCCATTACTGCTACTATTCAACCCCATGGTGGGTGGCTAGGGGAACTTCTTTTGGGGTTACTCAAAAATGAAGCCCTGCAGGCTCCCCATGATGGGGTGTGGGGGTATCCCTTGTTCAGTGTATCAGGGAGGACGAGATGCCTGCTGAAAGTCACCTCCTGCCCTGGCCCCAAACCTCTTCCCCACCTCTCCTGTGACCCTACCAATGACCCCTCTCCCATTCGCACTCACCTTTGATCTGCTGGTCTTGTTGATCCTGGGCCATTGATGGGTGAATTTTCCGGAATTCCCCCTGCTCCTGGTGGCGTTGACACGCAATTGAGCACTTTTGGCTTCTGATTGGAAGGTCGCTCTTGGATTGGTGGGGGTCAGGACTTACACCCCAACTATCCTTAATCCTGTGGAAGGCTCAACAACAGTCACTTATGATATACACTTAATATGGTGGACTTACCCAACTGAAGCAACATGAGGCTCTGCCAGCAGGTGAAACCTCCATTATCTGAATTCAGTTCATACTGGCTATGGTGCTACTCAGTTTAGGTTGAGTACTGCATAGTGATGGCTCAGTAGAACCATAGATCATGATATGAATATTATTAAATTTGGAGGAAACTCCATGCTTCATTATCCCTCACTGACTTGATGTTATCCTGTCCCGTGATCATAAAGTTGCCACCTTTATAAGAATATTGACTCGCTTTGGAAAAGTGTTTGTACAGGCAAAGCAATATAGCACAGATTTGGTGTTCATACAGAAAGCACTGACAGTATTGTGTAGTTTCAGTGCAATGCTATAAATTAAGCATCCATTTTATTGCGTGAAACCTCCTTGAATGAAAAACTCATAAAATTTGACGAACGATGCAAAATTGGTCTGACTCATTTTGTACCTGGAAATGGACCTCCAATACAACCAATGCATTAATTTTCCCAGTTTTGATGTTTTTAAAAAAATTTTTCCCCTCCGGTACACACAGTTCCACACATATGTCCATTCAAACAAAATGTTTCTTAGCCTGATTTTTAAAATGCCATTCCTACATCGAGCTCTGACAAGACTTAGTATCTTGCAGAAATAAAAGAGTAAATTGTTAGCAGAGAGGTGTTGCTTGCTTATGTACTTGGCCAGGGACCACAGCTATGTAGAGCATTATTATTGACTTACCGTAACAGATTTCTTGAGACCTGACATCTATTTCCTGCTTTTGCTGGTTCTGGATACTGAACTGACTCTTTCCCCCAAGCCTGTTGAACAGACAATGTGTCTCTTCTCTGGTTGCTTCCAGTAAGACACCTAGTGCCTATTTCTATATCTGCCTGTCGTGCATTCAGTTTCACAAAAAGAAATGCTCAGTGAATATGTGTCCTGGTCTCTCTCATTACAATTCAAATTCATTTAAATGGATTCCAATTGCAGATCTCTGCAGGATCTTTGCTTGATCTGTTGACTGGATGATTCTGTTTGAACATTAAAATATTCTGTATTAAAAACTGAAAAAAATCTTAATTCACCCCTCAATAACACATTAACATCATTTTAAAGTTATGATGTCACCATTTCTAGCTGTTCCATTATATCTGATGAAGTGGCATAAACACAATACCAACGTAAGTGCTTGCATTACAATGGTCATCTAACACCATAATCAAACCCGCAGATAGAACTTGCTTCTTGAGATAGCTGGATCAATGAGGCACAAGACCTGGCTAAAAACATGGTCACCTTCTTTGAGACTCCTGATCATTTTGAATCACATATTGCTAACAGTGTCAAGTATGATAACTTTAAGTGTGTAATACATCATTAACAAAGATGTATTTCCTTGATTATTTATATCTCTTTTGTTGAAGGAAGACTGCTTTATATCTGGCATCCAAAAAGACATACAAGCAGACTAAACTCAAATTATTTCACATAAATATTAACTAATATAATTCTTAACATTATTGATCACAACTTTCCTTATATCATTATATCAATTTCAAAGCTAGCAGTTACCTGTTTTAAATTTGATGCTTGCTATTACCATAATATTAAATAGGTTGGTTCTAGATGTATTATTGTTGTGGAATCTTTTATTTCTATTAACTTATTTCCTTTCATCTAGCAATTTCTGCACTGACTTTATACTAGTTGCAAAATGAAATTCAGCCAAAAATATTGCAATTTGTGAAACATGATCAGGTCATCATGAAAGATGTAAATTTAATGTAACAACTTGCTAATGAAAGTATATAATTGAAATAAAACAGCGCTAAGTTACTTCACAGGAAAACTGTAAAGCGATGTTGACATCCATTCTCATGAAATAGTAGCTAGATGAACAAAATCTTGATCAAAATTTTTAACTCATTTTGTGTCATAATGGCATGAGCTCTATTTAAAACATTAGGTTGAATGGATGGGAAATGTGTAAATTAAGAACAGCATGAGTAATTCCCACCAGCAAAATCCATTGCATTGATAGAAATGCAGGTTATACAAATTAGAATGGAAATTTCTGCAATATTTAATAAAAGCTATGAGGACAGTGTGGTAATGTCACATGCACACATGTCTGATTTCAAGTTCCACCTGCTCCTGCTACATGCCTGAGCAGACTGATTAAAAATATTTTTAAAAGTAGCTAAGGAATCCTATTCTTCTCACTCATCATGGATAATGAAATTTTATTGGACTCAGCTAAAACAATTTACTATCTAGAAGAAAGCTTAACAAAATGTCTTTAAAGTCTATAAGTTTAGATAATTACTATGAAAATTGGCTCAATTTACCACTGGGAGCAAGGAGACATTTTGCAGTAATGGCTTACAAGCCATCACATTCTGCAAAGCTGCAAATTCACTATATTCTGACAAATGACCAGCCCACAAATTGTTAATTGCCTTCATCTTTACAGATTCTGTTGGATATTAGTGTTTGTTTCCAGCAATTTAGCATTTCGTTATCCCTGTCTGCATTTTACCTTATAAATTGTCATCCAATTCTTCCAGTAGGCACTTGTTAGCACAGAATTGATTTCTTTACCTGGGAGTCTATTTCACATGCCCATAACACTGTAACATACAATTTCTTCAAGTTTCGGTATCCTCATAATCAATAAGACTCAGTCTAGAAAATTAGACATGCAATTTGCTTCCGACACAGAGAAACCAAATAAAAAGATTCATCACCACCTTTGTCATTGATCAATTGAACCCTCAAGTCGTAAGCAGATTATAGTGATATGTCACAATTAAATATGTTATATTATTAATTACAGCTGGGGCAAAAGTATTGTTTTGAAACAGTATTAAACAGAGCAGATTCATTTAAAATTAAACTTTCAATAGAAGAAGAGGCTTGTTCATTTAGTCTGTGCGGCGAGTGTAAAAGCTGACTGTGTGCTTAGAAAATAGTAACTGTGTGACTGGGGTGGCTCAGTGGTTAACACTGTTGCCTCACAGCGGGAGGGACCTGGGTTTGATTCCTGCCTTAGGTGACTGTATGTGTGGAGTTTGCACATTCTCCCTGTGTCTGCATGGATTTTTTTCTGGTTGCTCTGGTTTCCTCCCACAGTCCAAAGATGTGCACATTAGGTAAATTGGCCGTGCTAAATCGCCCAAAATGTTGGGGATGTGTGGGTTAGGTGTATTAATCTGGGGGGGATGGGTTACTCTTCAGAGGGTCAGTGTGGACATGTTGGGCTGATTCTATATCTAATATGGAAAACTAATTAAACATTAAACTAATTGGTGATGTGGCATATGGTTTGTACAATGAAATTTGAGAGTTTCCCAAAGGTTTCATAGGTGGAGATTTCAGGAGCACTGTCCTAGTCCAGATTTTTTAAAAAAATATTGTCACTCATGAGAGTATCAGGAACGAGAGAACAGATTTAAATGTTTTACAAAACAAGTAAATGTGAAAAAAGGAAAAGCTTCTTCATACAGCCAGTAGTTAGGGTTTGGAATACAATGGACATGAAGAGGGCAGATTTAGTTGAGGTATACAAGAGTGCACTAGGTAATTATTTGCACAGAAACAATAAACATGGTTAAAGGGAAAAGGCAAGAAATTAGCACTAAGCCAAAATGCTAAGAGAGCCAGTGCCAAAAGTGTGGGCCAATGGCCTTCTTCTGCACCATAACAGGTTTGTGATTCTATGATATGACATCATTTATTGTCCATTCATAATTGACCTTGAAGTGCTGGTGGTGAGCACTTACTTGGATTACTGCAGATAATGTACTATAGGAATAATGTTGGTAAGAAGAGAGTTCCAAGAACGGCTCCATTGATCCAAGTCAGGATGCTGTATGGCTTGGTGGGGAATGTATAGATCGTGATGCTCCCAATCATCTGCTGTCCTTGTCCTTCTAAGAATTGGGCATTGTGCGTTTCTCAGGCACTAACGGAGGAGCCTTGGTGAGTTTCTGCTGTGCATCTTGTGGATTATGTACACTGCTGCCATTGTGTTTCAATGGTGAAGCACATGAATATTGAGGGTAGTGTGTAGAGTATTAATCAAGCAGGCTGCTTTATCGTGGATGACATTGAGTTTTGTGAGTGTAGTTGGACTTATGTGCATCCAGGCAAGTGGTGAGTTTTCCATCACAGTCCTGACTTTTAGCTTGTAAAATGGAGGGAGACTTTGGGGGACAGGAGGTGAGTTGGCTGTTTGTATTTTATGTTGTTCCATGTTGGAAATTGTCTCTACCTAGTTTCTATCTGACAGGTGGGAAAATGAGAAACCTCATGTAAATAATGTTAACACATGCAAATTGATGCAAATACGACCTTCACTGATCAGTATATAGACTCTCGTCTCACCATCTAACATTTGGTTGAAGAATCAGACCTTTTACCTTCAACGATAAGAATCTTATCACTAACGATCTCACCTATTTTCCTAACTTTCTCACCAACACACATGTTGTTCAAGAACTGGGAAGATACCGTCAGACATTTTGAGTTTGTGTTCTTTTATATTATTGTAACACTGTAGGTGGAAACAAAAGTGTGATCTATTACTGAATATTTACTTTCCATGTACCAAAAGAAGACATCACTCACCTCACCATTATAATCACATTCTGCTGAATCACTTAAGATACAGATTGCCTGCATCTGTGCAATTTTATGAGCCATGTATAATAACAATTAGCATTTATGTAGTGTCTTCAGTCTGGTAAAATGTCCCAAGATGTTTCAGAGGAGTACTCAGGACTATTAAACATTAAGCCACTTAGTAAGATAATAGGGTGGATGACCAACAGAGGCCAAAGCGATAGCTTTTTTAAAAATACCTTAAATGAGGAAAGTACTCATTGTACCACGTGCCCTTCTGTTTCTGAAGCAACTAGTTTACAATGAAAAGAGCTTACAAACGTGGCTTCAATGTGATTTGTAGCAAGAATTCCATATATGTGATACATCACTAAGGAGAGACTTAGGAATTGTTGCTGTCTGCTAAATGTTGAACAAATATGACCTTTAAAAGGTTTCATTAGAGACCACCAGGGGAAAGAATTCTCTGCTGGCTGTGAGTAGACTTTCTACAGCTTTCACACAGGAGCCATTTTTGTAAATTGCATGTGTCCACTGTATTAAAACTTCTGTCTGTGTCTTGCCAGGTGCTTCCTGCACATTGTTGTGAACCCAGCTGATGTAACTGCTGAACAAGTCATAATTTCTTTTTTGTTATTTAACGTGGCAGTCTTTCATTTCAAGATAAACATGCAAGGCTATGGATTAAGTTTTAACAATAAGACAGAAGTTTATTTCACAAGAGAGAATTTTTTTTAAAATTACCAAGCTATCTAAATGTAACATTGAACTGAATCTGAATTTTGTTTTGGCTAATTCTGAGTTGTGAGGAGTCTTTTTGAAGAAGTTGTCAACATGAAACCTCGTTAATTTTCTCACTCTATGTTACCACATTATTCACATCTGTTCTGTACCCAATCTTACTACTTGCCCTTTCTGGGACAACTTGCCACTCAGCAAATATCCACCGAAACTCTGGCCTCCCTTGTGCTTGCACCATCTTTAAAATGCCACAGTACACCCGAATGTATACTGGTAATTTGAAGGTGCCCCACATTGATGAACACATCTGAACATGTCAGAGAAAGAGAAGATGAAAGTGTAATTCACTGACAGAAGAGCAGGAAGTCATGGTGGATGGGGTCATCCAGAGGAGATGTGTCCTCTTCCTAGATGACCTCCAGACCTTGCCAGCCTACTTTGAGAACTCTGCCTGGGTCAGTGCCATTTCCAACGTGCAGAGAAATTGTCAACAGTATAGAAAGATGGTCTCCACTCCACCAAGATAAATGCCCATTTTTTTCCCTTTCACCTCACACTCACTCTACCTCTGCTACTGCACTCATCTCACAACAAGGTTCACGCCCCATTACTCTCACTATTGCATGTAACACACCCCCTCAACCCCACATCTTCCCCTCCTATTTCTGACACTACTAAGCCAGAACACCTTCTGCGCTGCTACCTGAGTTCTTCATCACATTTTTCCACATGCACAGCACTAACAGATATACTACACATTCTCACCTCATTCATTCCATTCTTTTTTTCCCATTACAACTCATAAAAGGGCAGAGGAAGCCCAAATCCTCCCCCTCACCCCCATGAAGAGATAATCCTGGTCCTTGCCGTGACCTGATGCCAAGACGTCCATGTGTTATCAAACAAGTAAGTAACGTTCTGCATGTTGATCCCATTAATCCCACTGTCATTCTCAAGCATTGCACACCACTGGGCATGGTGCTTTTTCTCTCATTTTCCTCACAGATCTGCAAGCATTCCAATGACATTTACAGAGAAATGGCAGCTGAAGAAGAACCACCTTCTTGGATCTTTGAATCATTAGAGGAAGCACTGGCAATGTGTACACCCACCAGCTCAGATACTGAGACCTGGGAGGGAACCATCATCATGCAAAGCGGGGTATACAATGTGATGAATACCTCACCATGACAGCTGTACAGCTGACTGAGGAAGAAATAGCCCAGGCCATTGGTAGATGGAGACCATCAGAAATTAGACAGGCAGGAAATAACCTTGCTGTTTTGGCTATGACAGACTTCATCCAAATGCACAGGAAGGAAGTGAAACAGAACAAAGGCTGGGAATTCTGCAATGAATAACTCACATCCTGACTCCTCAATCCGTCCAACATTTAAAAACACAAGTCTGGAATGTGGTAGGATACTCTCCACTTGTTTCAATGAATGTATCTTCAACAATACTAAGAAAATTTGACCCCATCCACGACAAAGTAGCCACTTGACTGGCAGCCATTAACATACACTCCCTCTACACCTGATGCACAGTAACAGCAATGTCTATACAATGTATTTCAACAACTCACCAAGGCTCCTTAGAGAGCAATTTCCAATCCTCTGCCACTTAGAAGAACAAAGTCAATTGATATATGTTGGAACTCAACAAACTGCAAATTCCTCTCCAGCCCACACAGCATTCTGATTATATTGCTCTGATTTCATTGTGGCTAGGTCAAAATCCAGAAATTTCCTCTGCAACAACACAGTTGTGGAGCCCATAACCCAGGGACTGCAGCAGCTTAAGTAGGCAACACATCACTTTGCAAGAGCAATTAAATACAGACAACTGTTGGCCTCATTAGTCCTCATCCTAACAATACATATTTAAAAAAACTCTGAGGAATTTCTTTAGAGATATCCTGAGATTGAAATGTTTTGCCTCCAGCAACCATAACCATCTTCCTTGTGGCTTATGCGACTCAAACCAGTGGAGGGTTTTACCCCTGACTTTGATTTTGCAAGGATCTCATTATACTGTACTCATTCAAATGCTGCCTTGACATCAAGAACAGTCACTTTAACCTCACCTCTGGAGTGAAGGTCATTAGCTCGGTGTTTGTACCCGGGTTGTAATAAGTCCAGTAGCTGATTGGCTCAGGAAAACCCAAATTGAACGTCAATGTGCAAGTTATTGCTGAGCAAGTGTTGCTTGATAGAACTGATGACATCTTTTTCTATCAATTTGCTGAAGATTGAAAGTAAACTGTTGGGCTGTTAATTTATGGTGTTGGATTTGTCCTGTTTTTTATGAACAGGACATTACTGGGCAATTTTCCACATTGCAGGGCAAATGCTAATGTTGTAGCTATACGAAACATCTTTCCTGTCTATATGGAGAATCCTGAAATACAAGTCCTCAGTCCTATTGCCAGAACGTTTTCGGGGCACATAACCTTTGCAGTATCTCGTCCTAGCAGCCATTTCTTGATATCATGTGGAATTAATCAAATTGGCTGTTGACTAGCATCTGTGACACTGGGAACCTCAAGAGGAGGCCAAGGTGAATGCAAGGGTAGATGCAATTGATTCAGGATTAACTTTTGCACTGATGTGATACACTCAATTATCATTGAGAGTCAGGATGTTTTGGAGCTCTTTCTGCTGGCTGGATGTAGCAGGACTGCACTATGAGTGTACCTTCACTGCATGGATTGCAATCATGCAAGATAATGGCTCATCACTTTCTCAAGAACAATTCAGAATAAACAATAAATGCTGGTCTACCAGCAAAATCCCATGGCTCAGTTTTACTTGCCTCTATCTAGGATGTTTTCAGCAGGTGGATACAAAAGAGAGCAGAGATTCAGAGCACCAACATCACACCCATACCAATCTAACTCACTTACTTTGTAAGATGCTTGAATCCTTTCTGTCCAATTCCCCAACTTTCCTGAATCCTTGATCCAGTGGGGAATATATCTTGGGATTGGTTGCAGCCTTGGCAGTGACTGCTGCCAAGCTCTTGGCACTGCCAGAATTGTTGGTTCTGCCAGTCAATCTATTGGATAGGTTGGAATTTCCTCCCCTTGAGTGGCAGAACTATCTCTCTGCTCCAACCTAGCCCATCCATAGAGATTTCTGAGGGGCAGGGCTTTTGTCAGTCTGTTGGCTAGCTGCTGAATATCCTTCTGGTCAGCCAAGCAGTCTGTTCTCTTTTTAAATTCTGCTGCATATATCATGAAAGTACAAAAGAAAATCTATACTTAGGAAGTGTTTATCACTTCATCAATAGATGAGTGATTCAGGAGGTGATTCAGAAATTACCACTTTGAGGTTTTACATTTTAATTTGTATCCTCACTCCTCAGGAGAACCTCGCTCCCAACTCTTCTGATGTAGTTGTTTCTTACATGGACAGTGTCATTTGCATTTTCTCCCACCTTCTTTAATTACTGGGAGCTGTCCTTACTGTAGGAACAGCCTTAAGAACTTCTTGTTGCATCTGCAGTGTCTCTCCCCTCCAACTATTCTATTCCAACATACAGGTATTTCTATTGTTCCCTGTTTGAAAATTCTTCTATACGACAGCAGTGCTTCGTTCACCCTGCTGTCTCTCTTCTTGTCTACAACACTATCTAGTCCCTCACATTTGTTGGACAATCAAAAGAGATGAGATTCTTTCATCACTGGATGAACAACAATTTTATCTGCCTGAATAAGAGTGGTATTCTCCTGTTTTAACATTTATAAGAACGAGGTGCAGAACTGTCCAGTCCTTTGAGCCTGCTCTGCCATTCAATAAGATCATGGTTCATCTTTTCAGGGACTCAGATCCACTTGCCCTTAATTCCTTTATTGTTCAAAAAGAAATCTACCTTAGCTTTAAAAACGTTTACTGAAGTAACATCAACTACTTCGCTGGGTAAGGAATTCCACAGATTAACAACCCTCTGGGTGAAGAAGTGACTTCTCAATTCAGTCCTAAATCTGCTCCCTCTAATCTTGAGGCTATGTCCTCTTGTCCTAGCTTCATCTGCCATTGGAAACATTCTCTCATATTCTATCTTATTTATTCCTTTCATAATTCTATAAGTTTCTATAATATGTCTCCCTCAATCTTCTGAATTCCAATGAATATAATTCCAGTCTACTCAGTCTCTCCTTATAAACCAATCTCCTCAACTCTGGAATCAACCGAGTGAACCTCCTCTGTACCCCCTCCAGTGCCAGTTCATCCTCTCTCAAGTAAGGAGACCAAACCTGCACACATTCCCCCAGCTGTGGCCTTGCCAGCACTCCACAGCTGCAACATAACCTCTCTGCTTTTAAACTCAATCCCTTTAGCAATGAAGGACAAAATTCCGTTTGCCTTTCTAATTACTTTTTGTACCTGCAGACTTACCTTCTGTGATTCATGCACATGGGCACCCAGATCCCTCTGCATAGCAGCATGCTGTAACTTTTCACCATTCATGTAATAATCCTTTTTATTATTATTCCTACCAAAATGGATGACTTCACATTTATTAACATTGTATTCCATCTGACAGACCTTGGCCCACTCAATCAATGTATCTATGTTCCTCTGCAAAGTTTCACAGTCCTTTGTACATTTTGCTCTGCCACTCATCTTAGTGTCATCTGCAAACTTTGACACACTACATGTGATCCCCAACTCCAAATCATGTATATAAATTGTAAATAATTGTGGTCTCAACACCGATCCCTGAGGCACACCACTCGTCATTGATTGACAGCCAGAATAACACAAAGTTATCCCCACTTTGCTTCCTGTTAATTAACCAATCCTCTATCCACGCTAATATGTTACCCCTAACACCATGCATCCTGTCTTTAGCAGCAACCTCTTGTGTGGCACCTTATCAAGGCCTTTTGGAAATTTAAGTACATCACATCTGCTGGGTGCCCATTGTCCACCTTGCTCGTAATGTCTTCATAGAATTCTAAAAGATTAGTTAAGCATGACCTGCCCTTCATGAACCCATGCTGCATCTGTCCAGTGGGACAATTTCTATCAAGATGCCTTGCTATTTCTTCTTTGATAATAGGCTCAAGCATCTTCACCACTACAGAGGTTAAGCTAAATAGTCTATAATTCCCCATCTGTTGTCTATCTTCCTTTTTAAACAGTGGCATCACATTTGCTATTTTCCAATCTGCTGGGATTGCCTGAGTCCAGTGGAATTTGGAAAATAACTGCCAGTGCACTTGCTATTTCTCCTGCCACTTCTTTTAGTACCTTGGGATGCATACCATCAGGGCCAGGAGACATATCAACCTTTAGCTCCATTAGCTGGCCCAACATTACCTCTCCCATAATAATGATCGTTTCCAGGTCCTCACCTACCTTCGTCTCTCTGTCAATTACTGTCATGTTTTTAGTGTTCTCTGATACAAAGACAGATACAAAATACCTGTTCAATGCCTCAGCCATTTCATCATATCCTATAACTAAATTCCCCTTCTCATCCTCTATTGGGCTAACATTTACTTTAGTAACTGTTTCTTTATTTTATATATTTATAGAAACTTTTGCTATCTGTCATTATATTCTGTGTTAGTTATTTTCTCATTGTCGATCTTACTTTTCTTTATAACTCTTTTAGATTTAACCCAATCTAAACCACTATCCATCCTAGAAGTGCAAATGCCTGAACCAAATACAGAAAATGCTGGAGGAACTCAGCAGGTCTGGCAAAATCTGTGGAGAGAATTAATGTTTTAAGTTCAGTATGTCCTTCCAGAAATTTCTGTCTTTGTTTCAGATTTGCAGCATCTGCTGTATTTTGCTTTGATTTGAGTTTGAGAACCTCCTGCGTCATAAAGTCATAGAGTCATGCAGTATGGAAACAAACCATTTGGTCCAACAAGTCCATGCCAACCAATTTCCCAAACTAAACTAGTTCCACTTGCTTGTGTTTAGCCCATTTCCCTATCCCCTTGGTCAAAGTCTTCTTGTTACAATATCCTCCCGGATCTATCACAATACCTACATTTTTGATTCTAGCTAAACAGCTCTAAGCCAATAAAGGTCCTCAAGTTGTAGACTAACCACTGACATTGGTTTCTGGGGTCATAAATAGTCACCGCAAATTCCCATGTGCTGCAGATGTCACATATTTTTCACACTGCCATCTCTAGTTAACCTTATTTTATATCTTTATTCAAAGCTTGAGGTCATTAATTTTTCTGATTTATTAAACCACTAATTAATTTACCTATGTTAAATCATTAATTCAATGAAATATTTGGTCAAGGTTCTGTGCTTTAATGGCTTAAGTGTGTACAAACCACAAATATATTAAAAACAAAAATAAACTTTTTTTTTCTCTATACCAAATTCTCACGTTCTCCAGATTCTTAAATTCTCATTCTGTTTGTGGTGCATTTAGTCTATGTGTGATGATGGATACAGTCTGTGCCTTCGCTGAAATCTTGTACTTTTATGCATCTTCTGAGCAACATTCCACTACTCAGTCCACTTCTAGTTTACAGTAATTAATCATTGTGCAGGTCAGCAGTTGCCACCGTTCTGATGATAGGTCATCAACCTGGAATATTAAATGAAAACCGAAAGAACTCCGGACGCTGTAAATCAGAAACAAAAACAGAATTGTTGGAAAACCTCAGCAGGTCTGGCAGCGTCAATGGAGAGAAATCAGTGTTGATGTTTTAGATCAAATGATCATTCCTCTCCTGAGGATCCTTCTGAGGAAGGGTCACTTGACCCGAAACGTTAATTCTGATTTCTCTCACAGATGCTGCCAAACTGCTGAGCTTTTCCAGCAATTTTTGTTTTTGAACCTGAAATGTTAACTTTGTTTCTGACCCCACATATCTGCTGAAAATTTCCAGCATTTTCTGTGTTTATTTCAAATTTCCAATACTGCAATAATTTGTTTTTGTGTCACTTATAGCTAATTCTCTTTAACTATTAAAGTGTTAACTGTTAAACTGCCTTTTCAGGGTTTTCAAAGTTTGATGTTAACTTCTAACTGTTAAAGTTTAAGTAATAAGTCCATAAGAATAGTAACTAGCAAGAGGATTCTTGGGTCAGTTATGTTCTATGTAACCGATGGATTTTTAATACAAAAACTTCAGATTAAAACATAGCACACCTTAATGCATATGTTCCTACGATAAAGTGATTTTTGCTGAGCCCTGTTTTTGTAAGAAGGCCACAGAAGTGCTAAATGAGGGAGAGTTTCAGATCCCTTCAGTTTTAGTGAATCATTTTTTCACTCTCTTCAGCGCCTCGATATTGTTTTTATAATATGGAAGCCAGAACTGTGAATATACTCCAAGTGTGGTCCAACAAAAGTTCAATGCAAGTTTAACATAACTTCCTGCTTTACATTTCTATCCCTCTAGAAATTAATCACAATGCTCAGTGTGCATTTCCTTTACCAGTTGAAAATCTGTTTGAACAATATAGAAACACTCTTAATTCTTAAAAGTCAATTCCATCCAATGTAAGTGCAGCTGTGTCAGCAATCCTAATGCATTTATTCTCCATTATGTATCTGTGCTTTGAAACTCTACAGTGATTTCATCAACTACATGAATATATGGGTATGAAAGGAACTGATCATGTTATACAAAGCTCATTTTCAGATAATCGTGTGTTTTGTTACAGCAGGTCAAACTACTCAGCTAAATCACATCTGTAATTTTGAGAATATGTATAATATTTGTGAAAGCAAGTTCACAAAAACTAAACATCAGCAAAAATGTAATTTGAAAAAGAGTTATAATCAATTCAAATCTGATAAAGGCTTTTTAAAAGCATGATATGTTGACAATAAGTAGCAATTCCTCCTGGAACTTCTGTACAATAATGTTTCTTGTAATATGAAAGTAAATCAGATTTATGTCTAAGTTATGATTTGAATATTAATCTCACAGTATATTGCTCTGTACTATGCCACTTATTGAATTAGGGTTTTACACTGTGCCACTTAAGAAGCCTTTCATTGATTACCCAGATTATAAAGATTGGTTTATCATTAACTAAAATGTTCCATATCTAGCGGAAATAATCATCAGTTTTACCAGAACAGTAATTTCCCTTGACTGGGATGGTTTAAAATACAGCTTTCAATGCAACACAACACTCTCCAACTGTTCTAAACACGCAGGCAGCATATGAACTCCAGGTTTTGGTTTCAAAATCAGCTGCTTTCTCTTAGTGCTTTTTATAGTTCAGGATCACTAGGTTTCCAACCATGGGCCCCACATGACTGATTGCAAGCCTTGTGTAAAACTATTGAGACTCTTAAAGTCCAATGACCAAATACTGTAAACAATACACATTCTTTGTAAAAGAAATAAACACTTGCATTTATATAGCAGCTTTCACGCCCCCAAGCCAAGTACTTCACAGACAGTGAAGTACTTCTCATGTGATTTATCTGTTGTAATACAGGAAACCTGGCAGTCAATTTGCGCACAGCGTATTCTCACAAACAAGAATGTGAGAAATTGCTTCATTTGCTTGTTAACCCTGCAGTTATTTGAAACACAATATTCAGCAAGTGGCTCACACTGAAGTAGAAGAACTGATGAGTGTGTGGCCCAGCCCACATAATTCCTAGTGGTTTGAGCAATAAATCAAAAGCTTCAGCTATCATTCTGACATTATAATCTATATTACGCAACCTTGACTAGTTTCACTATGCAGGTGGCATTTCCCAGTAAGACTAAATCTGAGTTATCCATAGAGTATTTGATCATCTGCATTGAAAAACCATCAATGGAATCTTCAGCCAGATTGTCATTCAAATTTTTTTTAAATTTAAAAAATAATTGTCAGCTGTTTTTTAAACATAAATCTACTTTGTTCACATGCTTTCTGATCAAACTAATCATTTTTCCAGTGTATCATTTTGCCTAACACATGCCTAGCTCACCTGATGGGTGTGTTTGAAAAAAAATCCTTAGACTCTTCACAGATACAGGGTAATTATCATCACTCTGTAAATTAAAAAGAAAATGGAACACACGTCCTGTTCTCCCTAATATTGTTTTCCCTTCCTAGTCCTTTTCCTTTTACTTAAGACAATCGGCTAAAGCGCCAAGAGGAGATGGGAAGAATGTTTTTATATACGGAGTTAGGGCATGCATTTTCTCATTAGGAGTTGGAAATGGATTCAACAGCATCTTTCAAAAGGAAATTGAAATTCACTTCTAAAGGAAAACATTTGCAAAACTTTAGGGAATGAGTAGATGAATGGAATTAACTGAATAGCTCTTTCAGAGAATCAGGCCAAATGGCATCCATCTGTGATTTGGCACCCCCCAGTAGTCCATTTGTTTCATTTAAGTTAACTTCTTCTGTCTGCAAGGCATAGGCAAAACATTGTTGAAAAGTGTGACCTCCCACTTCCCCAAAGACATGCAATTGTGGACCTCCTCCACAGCCAAATTCAAGCCACCTGATAATTGGAGGAAGAACGCCTCATCTTCTGCCTTGGGACTCTTCAACCACATGGCATCAGCATCAACTTCAACAGTTTCCAAATCTCCTCTTCCCCCGATGAAGAGCTTATGCCCGAAACATCGACTCTCCTGCTCCACAGATGCTGCCTAACCTGCTGTGCCTTTCCGACACTTTTTGACTCTGACTCTCCAGCATCTGCAGTCTTCAATTTCTCCATAGGCAAAACAATGGTGTCACTTCAAGCAACCAGATTCTTTTCAGGTTTGTTGCATAACCTCTACCTGCAAAATCAAGTAAAAAGTCAAAATCCCTCGGACCAAAGTTATTGCAAGGTGCCACACACCTTAAATTGAAAGCACACTCATTAGGGCATAGCTTTGGAGGTGAATAAACAGTCAGAAGTTGTGGCACAATGGCACAAACAGGATTGGTGAATGAGGTCAGTATAGAGGGATGAGGTTCTGAAAGTAGAATTTAGGGAGCTAGGCAAGAGACTGAAAAGTAGGATTTCTAATCATTTCAATCATTTATCACAAGATTGTTTCCAGTACCACATTCTGGTGAATGTAAAAATAGGAAGATTGAGTTCTAAAACATATCACTGGAAAACGGAGGAGGACAGTGGGTTTTGGATTTCTTCAACAGTGGGACCAGTCCTAGGGCAAGTAAGACTTATACAAAGATGATGTGTTGCACAATATATTCACATGGAGATTTGTTTGTATTGCTGGGGAGGGTTCAAACTGACTTGTCAGGTGTTGGGAAACAATGCTGTTTATGTGAAGTAGAAAAGCTGTAAATAAAAGGAGAAAGCAGCAGAAACAAATTGTAGAATCAACCAGAGTTAAATTACACAACAGTGTTGAAACGGCAGAATTAAAAGGACTGGACCTGAGTGCACGCAGCTTTTATAACATGATAGGTGGATTGATGGTGCAAATAATAATAAAAGGGTATTATTTAATTGCCATTACAGAGACATGATTGAAGGGTGACCAAGACTGGGAACTGGGAACTGAACATTTAAGGGTAGTTGAAATTTAGGAGGGAAAGGCAAAAAGTAAAAGAAGGTGGGGGAGAGCTCATAATAAGGAGAAAGTGAGGATGGCAATGCTGGAGATCAGAGTTGAGAGTGTGATGCTGGAAAAGCACAGCAGGTCAGGCAGTATCCAAGGAGCAGGAGAATCGACGTTTTGGGCATAAGCCCTTCATAAGGATTCCTGCTCCTTGGATGCTGCGTGGCTGTACTTTTTCAGTGCCACACTCTTGACTTCAGAGCTCACAATAAGGCACAGTACAAATGTATTAGTGAGAGATGACCACTAATTAAAAATATAAAGTATGGGTGGAGCTAAGAAACAGCAAAAGGCAACTAATATTGGTGGAAGTGGTTTAAAAGCCACCAAATAGTAATGATAACAAAGGGCATTAAAAAAAATTAGGATTGCATAATGTTATGAAGATGTGGGTATACTTTTAAGAGAGTGAAGGATTTGGCAAGTACACCAAGTGCTGGAGAATTTACAAGTAACATTTGATTAAGAACAAATAGCACTCGTTGAGTTGCTATGAGGCAAAAAACCATGAATTTGAATTTGGCCAATTAGTTTAAACTATACCCCAAAAAATATCAAACTCCAATCTAGTTTGATTTGAGCATATTGATAATCTTAAAAGCCAATGACACAATCCGATGCTATGGGGGTATAAGACCTGGGAAAATTGAACAGTTGTGAGGAGAACTGCCAAGCCCACCATGTAAACAGGCTGCTTGAAAAAATAGCTCTCTTAAAAGTACCTTTTCTATCAGTAACCTGTGACGCAAAAATTCCTAAGAAGAAGAAAACAAGACACAGAAGGATCCGAATAGAAGCACAAAAGCTGCCTGGTTTTGAGATAAGAAGTGTGGTTTTGTAGATCTTAATTGGGAGTTTTATCAGATCAGTATTATAGAAGGGGAGGTAAAAGATAGGCTAGAGGAAAAAAATTGTAAATAGTGGTTAGTTAATTATTCTCTGTTATACTTTAAGAAATAAAGTTGTTAATTTTTACTGTAAATAGTTCCTGGCCACTCAGATTTTTACAGATTACTGCACGGGATAAATCTTTGCTGTGTTGCTGGTTTTAAATTAAGTAGGATGGTTTCCCTCATGTCATAACATTTTGGGGAGCTTGGGTCTGTGATTTGAACTGGTTTAGACAGATCTGAATAGATTTGTGGCTACGAAAAGTCCCAGCAGATTAAAACACTTGGAGGTTAGTGTCCTCGATCTTTAAATAAAACGTAGGTGAGACAATTTGTTTAATTTTGGTGACATGTGGTTGATTAAATTAAAAATGAGAGAAATGGCTCTTAAAGTTGCTAAAGAGGCTCAGGGATTTGAAGATGATTCTCAGATTTGCCAAGGAAGTGTGTCAGAGAAACAGACAAATGCCGTACAGCTGGAAAAACTTAAATTACTATTGAGGAAAATGGAGTTAGAAGATAAACAAAGAGAGAGAGGAAAAAGAGCGAGAGAAGGTTTTTGGCTGAGCTAAGAGAGAGACGAGAAAGAGAGAGAACTTGAACTTGAGAAGTGGTGACTTAGTCAGCCAAGTCAAGTTAACAGGATGCAGATTAAAAGAGAAGGTAATGATATATATATATATAAATATGTCAAAACTCTGCCACATTTTGATGAGAAAGATGTTGAAGCCTTCTTTATTTCATTCAAAAAATTGACTAGGCAGATGGAATGGTCCAAGGATTTATAGGTAATGTTAGTTCAGAATAAACTGGTAGGCAGAGCTAGTGAGGTATTTGCCGCTCTGTCAGATGAGGTGCCAAGACATTATGAAGAGGTTAAACAGGCTATTTTAAGAACTTATGAATTGGCTCAGAAGCATATAGACAATGATTCAGAAACAAAGAAGGAACCAGGTCAGACTGCTGTTGAGTTTGAAAGAATTAAACATAACCATTTTGGTCGATGGCTGAGTGTTTTGAAAATAGATAGGACATTTGAGGCTCTAAGAGAGATTATTTTGCTGGAGGAGTTTAAAAATTCACTTCCAGAGATGGTAAGAATTCATGTGGAAGAACAGAAAGTTCAGAAAGTGAGAAGGGCAGCAGATTTGGCAGATGAGTACATGCTGGTGCATAAGACAAAGAAAGATGTTGAAGCCTTCTTTATTTCATTCAAAAAATTGACTAGGCAGATGGAATGGTCCAAGGATTTATAGGTAATGTTAGTTCAGAATAAACTGGTAGGCAGAGTTAGTGAGGTATTTGCCGCTCTGTCAGATGAGGTGCCAAGACATTATGAAGAGGTTAAACAGGCTATTTTAAGAGCTTATGAATTGGCTCAGAAGCATATAGACAATGATTCAGAAACAAAGAAGGAACCAGGTCAGACTTCTGTTGAGTTTGAAAGAATTAAACATAACCATTTTGGTCGATGGCTGAGTGTTTTGAAAATAGATAGGACATTTGAGGCTCTAAGAGAGATTATTTTGCTGGAGGAGTTTAAAAATTCACTTCCAGAGATGGTAAGAATTCATGTGGAAGAACAGAAAGTTCAGAAAGTGAGAAGGGCAGCAGATTTGGCAGATGAGTACATGCTGGTGCATAAGACAAAATTCTGGCCAGAATTTCATCCTATGAGGGATAGAAGTTGGGAGACAGGGAGATCTTATGCTACGAAACCCAGAGTAGAGAGCACTGGTAAAATTTTACCACAGGTTAAAGAGGCCCAAAAGGGTGGACAGGAGGTGAAAGGCCTCAGATGTTTTCACTGTAATGGAGTGGAACACAGAAAAGTACAGTGCCGGTGGTTTCAGAAGGGCACTGGGAAAAGGCGTTTTCACTGCCAGAAGGTGGGACACGTGAAGTCACAGTGCTGGTCATTAAAGAAAGGCACTCTAGGAAACCATGTGGTAAAAGAAGCTAAGCCAGTGGCATTAGTAAAGGTAGTAAAAGAGACTCCAAGAAGAGCCGAGGAGCTGCAGGAGAGTGCACAGCCTCGGCAGGGGCTGGGTAGGAGTTATTATCTGATCTCTACAAAGAATTCGCCTCTGTGGGTAAAATTTACTCAGAAAGAACAGGGGGAGAAGGAGAAGAAGTAGTTAGAACTTTGAGAGAGACAGGATCGAACCAGTTGCTGACAGTATGGGATGAGTGAATATGCACTCTTTCTGATCTGTTACCCAAGAGTGTGGTAATTTGTGAGGTAGATGGACAGAGTTTGGAGTGCCAACTCAAGACTGGGGAAGTTACAGTGGGAGTGATTGACAGAGTGTCAGTTCCAGGAATTCAGTTTGTTCTTGGGAATGATTTAGCAGGATCCAAGGTGGGAGTGACACCTCTTGTTGTGGAGAAGTGCAAGGAAAACCAAGAAACTGAAGAATTAAAACAGAAATATCCTGGTATTTTCCCAGACTGTGTGGTAACCAGATCCCACTATCATAAGTCACAGCATGATGTGAAACATAAAGAGAAAGATGAAGGAGTTGACTTTCAGTTAGCAGATACTCTGTTTGACGTAATGGTACAGGAAAACCCTGATAGAAGTGGGTCAGATAGAAGTGTTTAGTCCTGAAAGCTGAAGAGACTTGCAACAGCAAGACAAGACGATAAAAGATATATATGTGGATGCGTACTCTGAAAAGAAGGCAGAGAATATTCCAGAAGGTTATTATCTGAAAGATGGAATCCTCAGATGGAAATGGAGACCGTGGCAGATTAGTGCAGAGGACAAAATGGGCCGAAATGCACCAGATTGTATTGCCGGTAGCATACAGACAGGAGGTGTTACGGATAGCACATGAACTACCTGTAGGAGGTCACCGAGGGGTACAAAAGACTGAGGCTAAGGTACAAAAACATTTTTATTGGCCTGGAATGCACAAGGACGTGGTTAACTTTTGCCATATGCGCCGTACATGCCAAATGATAAGTAAGCCACAGGCAGTAATAAAACCAGCGCCTTTGTTGCCAATTCCCACATTTGAAGAACCTTTCACATGGGTTAGAATTGACTGTGTAGGTCCCCTCCCAAGAACTAAAAGTGGGAACCAGTACTTGTTAACCATAGTGGATGTGTCTACCAGATTTCCGGAAGCAATTCCATTACGGAGTATCAAGGCAAAACGGGTAATAGATGAGTTAGTAGCTTTCTTCATACAGAATGGGTCACCCAGAGAGATTCAGTCAGACCAAGTGTCAAATTTCACTGCTAGGCTGTTTAAGGAGGTTAGGTATACAGCACTTTAAATCCAATGCATATCATCCTGAATCTCAGGGAGCCTTAGAAAGGTGGCATCAGACCTTGAAGACCATGTTGAGAGCATACTGTCAGGATTATCCAAATGATTGGGATAAAGGTATCCCATTCATATTGTTTGCCATTAGAGATGCCCCAAATGAATCTACTCAGTTTATCCCCTTTGAGTTAATATTCGGTCATGAAGTGAGAGACCCTTTGAAATTAATCGAAGAAAAATTGACACCACCTAAGTCGGAGAACTCACAATTACATTATGTATCAGAGGTGAGGGAGAGATTAAATCGAGTAGGTGAGTTAGCTAAACTGCACCTAAAGAGGGCATAGTATAGAATGAAGCAGGTGGCAGATTAAAGCTCTGTGACTCAGACGTTTTCCCAAGGGGATAACATGTTAATACTGTTGCCAATGATAGGAGATCCCTTCAAAGCCAGGTTTAGTGGTCCCGATCAAATTGAGAAAAAGTTGAGTCAGGTGAACCTTCTAGTAAAGATACCAGATAGAAAAAAAGGTATTGGATATGTCACGTGATCATGTTGAAACCATATCACACTAGAGAGAAAGAACTGGAGAAACAGGTGTTAGTTACTGCCCTGCAGAGTGAGGAATCAAATCCAGATGATATGGATTGTGAGTTTCCTCAAAATAGATTAAAAAGTGAAGAAGTCCTTGAGGAATGGAATAGATTAATAAGCTATCTGTCTCAGGAGCATAGAACAGAGTTGAAAGGTTTGTTACTACAATACAAGGACATATGTAAGAATCAGATGGCTAGGTATAATGCTATTAGATTAGATTCCCTACACTATTGAAACAGGCCCTTCAGCACAACAAGTCCACACCAACCCTCCGAAGAGTAACCCAACAGACCCACTCCCCAACCCTACATTTATCCCTGACTAATGCACCTAATACTATGGGCAATTTAGCAGGTCAATTCACTTGACCTGCACATCTTTGGATTGTGTGAGGAAACCAGAGCACCCAGAGGAAACCTATGCAGACACGGAGAGAATGTGCAAACTCCACACAGTCGCCCGAGGCCAGAGTCGAACCCGGGTCCCTGGCGCTGTGAGGCAGCAGTGCTAGCCACTGAGCCACCGTGCCACCCACTGAGCCACCGGGCTGCCCATTGTGCATGAAATAGACTTAGGAAATACTGCTTCAATAAAACAACACCCCCATCAGTTTAATCCTTTCAAAGCTAGACAGGCCCAGATGGAGGTGGAGGCCATGCTTGATGAGGTCATCATCAACCAAGCCAGAGCAAGTGGAGTTGGCCAGTCGCCTTAGTTCCCAAACCAGGTGGGTCTCAATGATTCTGCGTGGATTATCAGAAGGTCAACACCGTCACAAAATCAGACTCATATCCAATTCCTAGATTGGAGGACTGCATCGAGAAAGTCAGACAAGCCAGTTACATCACCAAGTTGAACTTAATGCACAGTTACTGGCAGGTACCTTTATCAGAGTTGGCGTAAGAAATTTCTGTGTTTGTAACCCTAAATGGGCTATATCAATTTAAAGTGATGCCCTTTGGAATGAAGAATGTGTCCGCCACATTCCAAAACCTCATGAACAGAGTTGTGGCTGAGTTAACAAACTGAGAAGTCTAGTTGGACGATGTAGTGAGTTTTTAGTAAGTGCTGCAAAGATCACATAGTACAGTTGGCAGAGCTCTTTGAATGACTACGAGAAGCAAAACTGGTGATAAACTTAAATAAAATGGAATTTGGAAAAGCAGAGGTGATGTTTTTGGGATGTAACATCGATTATGGAAGGTTGGCCCCATGGAACACAAAGATAGCCATCAAAGAATTTCCACAACCAACCTGGAAGAAGGAAGTACTTCGATTCCACGGATTCTATCGGATATTTGTTCCAAACTTCAGCAGAGTAGTAACACAGTTAGCCGATTTGTGGAAGAAGAACACAAACTTTCCATGGACAGAACTATGCCAGGAGATATTTGACCATTTGAAATCGATATTAACCACCAAACCAGTTTTAGCTACATGAAACTTTTCAAAACCTTTTAAAGTCGCCATGAATGCTAGTGACATTGGAGTTGGAGCTGCACCTCTACAGGAAGATGAGGATGGGATTGAATTGCCAGTTGGTTACTTTTTGAAGAAGATCATCATCCACCAGGGGAAATACTCCACATTTGAAAAGAAGCTATTGTGTTTGGTAATGGCCTTACAGCATATTAATGTGTATGTCATGAACAATGTGTCGGAGACAATTGTGTACTTACATTCTTAGAACATTTTAAATGTCAGAATATGAGACTATTTTGATGGAGTCTTATGTTACAGACTTTTACCTTAAAAATCATACATGTTGCAGGTTGGAAGAAGGTAATTGCAGACTATATGAGACTATTTTGTTGGAGTCTTATGTTACAGACTTTTACCTTAAAAATCATACATGTTGCAGGTTGGAAGAAGGTAATTGCAGGTGCGTTATTGCAGATTTAATTGATAGCATTTAGATGAGATTTGTCTTTATTTAATGTTATACATATACACGTATATGGGAAAAAGTTAAGGTGAACTTATTTAAAGTTATCTGTATGTTAGGGTAATGTGTTTTAAAAGTAGAGAAAAAATGAAGCCATTTTTTCATTATGATGGTTCATTTTTTCTTAAGGGGGGAGACATTTTGAAGAGGTGAGTGTACCTTTAAGAGAATGAAGGACTTGGTAAGTGCACCAAGTGCTGGAAAATTTACAAAGTAACATTTGATTAAGAACAAACAGCATTGGCTGAGATGCTATGGGACAAAAAAAATACAAACTTGAATTCAGCCAATCAGTTTAACTTATACCCCGAAAAATATCAAACTCCAATCTAGTTTGATTTGAGTATTTTGACAATGTTAAAAGCCAATGACACAACTCGATGCTTTGGGAGATATTGAACAGTTGAGAGGAGAACTGCCAAGCCCAACATGTAAACAGACTGCCTGAAAAATAGTTCTTTTAAAAAGGTACCTTTTTGATCAGTAACCTGTGATGCATAAATTCCTAAGAAGAAGAGAAGACACAGGATGATCTGAATAGAAGCACAAAATATGCCTGGTATTGAGATAAGAAGTGTGGCTTTGTAAATCTGAATTGGGAGTTTTATTGGACTATTAATATAGAAGGGATGGTAAAAGATAGGTTAGAGGAAGAAATCATAAGTAGTGGTTAGTTAATTATTCTCTGTTATACTTTAAGAAATAAAGTTGTCAATTTTTCTTTAAATAGTTCTTGGCCATTTGGAGTTTTACAGATTATTGCACGGGATAAATCTTTTCTGTGTTGCTGATTTTAAATTAAGCAGGAGGGTTTCCCATGTGTCATAACAATATAACAAGGAGATTACATTAATCATGGTGACTTTAATTTATGTACAAATTGTATGGCTAATGAGTACCAGCGTGTGGAGGAAGAACTAATGCAATATATTCAAGATTGTTTTCTGGAGCAATAAATTGAGGAACAACTAGAGCGTAGGCTATTTTAGAAGGAGTATTATGTGAAAGGTAACCTTGTTGTAAAATTACCTTGAAGGCATAAGAGCATAATGTGATAAAAGTTTGCATTATGGTTGAGAAATGTGTAGTTCACTCGGAAACTTGAGTCTTAAATGTAAATAACTGTGAAGGTATAAAGAGGAAGTCTGGTGTGATAGCTTGGAAAAATAGATTAACAGGTTTGATGTGGATAGGCAATAGCTGGTATTTTAAGAATGAATGCTTGGTTTTTAACAAATCATACCTTCCTTTAAAGCAAAAATCCCCAACAAAAAGTGAGAGTCATGGCCGACAACAGATATAAAAAACAGTATTAGGAGGAATCATATCAAAGGAAGAACATTTTAAAGTTGCCAAAGAAGTTGCAAGCCTGAAGATTGGGAGAGTTTAGAGTTCAGCAAATAAGGACCATGAAATTGTGAATAGAAAATGAATTTAAGATAAAAATGAATTGTGAATGTTTCTATAGGCATGTAAAAAGGAAAAGATTAGCAAAGACAAAAGTGGATCCATTACAGGCAGAGACGGAAGAATTTATAAAAGGAAATAATGAAATGAACAAAAAGTTAAATATGTAATTGTCTTTATAGAGTTTCTGTTCATAATTAAGATCCAAGGATCTAGTGAGAATGTGAAACTGAAATAAATTAGTATGAGTTATTGGAGTATTGGAGAAATTTATGGAATTGAAAGTTGACAAATCCCCAGGACCTGATTGCTTTCGCCGTAGAGTGGTGTCAGAGCTGGCTACGGAGATGATGAATGAATTTATGATCATCTTTCAAAATACTATTAATTCTGCCAAAGTACCTGAGACTGGAGGTTGCAAATGTCACCCCACTAATTAAGAAAGGAGGGAGTGAGAATGCAGAAACTACAGACCTGTTCGCCTGATGTTTATTGCAGGGAAAATATTAGAATGCTAGAATTTAATATAATCTATTATAAAGTATGTAATTTTTGGATATTTTAGAAATAATTAATTGGACAGAGTCAACATGGTCTATAGCTTTTGAAGGCATTGCTAATAAGACAATCCTGCTCCAAATCGTGTTAGCAAATTCCAAACAGCATGGTGCTTGTGGTCACTGCCATGAATAGAACAGTAACACTCAATATCATAGAATCTCTGCTGACAACTCTGACAGGACTACATTCTACTGCTGTGGATGATCAAACACTTGCCATTTGAGCTTTGGGGTTCAGTATTAACAGCGTCTTTTATGGAGTATGTTGGGAATACATATTTGTGTTTAGGTAATATAAGGAACTGACATATAAAATTGTTTGAACACTCTGGATTGTAAGGGTGTTGAAGGATCACATGATTGCTAAATCATCTAAACTGATATCTGATCTGAAGATCTCATTAATTTTGCCAGCATTGTGATATCAATAACAGAAAATTAACTGAACTGAGAAGCCTCCCTTGGCCAATTGGGATATTTTTCCCATTTACTTTTTATTTAAAACCCATATACTCTCTGTAGAATTGCAATGTCTAGTCTATCATATGATTGTATGTTTGGAATTAAGAGAGTTTAGTTTTATTCTGAATAATACCTGAGTTGATAATCAGTTTTCCCAATTATGTTGACAATAATTTTGGTTTTAGAAATGGGTTATAGAGTCACAGAGATGTACAGCATGGAAACAGACCCTTCGGTCCAACCCGTCCATGCCAACCAGATATCCCAACCCAAAGAAACCTATTAAAAATTTATTCTAAAAACCAAAAGAACTTCAGATGTTGTAAATCAGCAATGCTGGTTGGCATGGTGGCACAGTGGTTAGCATTGCTGCCTCAAAGCCCCAGGGACCTGGGTTCGATTCCCACCTCAGGCAATTGTCTGTGTGGAGTCTTTGCATTCTCCCTGCGTCTGTGTGGGTTTCCTCCCGGGTACTCCGGTTTCCTCCCACAGTCCAAAAGATGTGCATGCCAAGTGAATTGGCTGTGATAAATTGCCCATAGCGTTAGGTGCATTAGTCAGGGATAAATGTGGAGAGATGGGTCTGGGTGGGTTACTCTTTGGAGGGGTCAGTGTGGACTTGTTGGGCCGAAGGGTCTGTTTCCACGCTGTAGGGAATCTAATCAAAATAGAAATTGCTGGAAAAGCTCAGAACGTTTGGCAGCATCTGTGGAGAGATATCAGAGTCAACGTTTCGGGTTGATTGACTCTTCCTCAAAACTCTTGTTCTGTATAACTAATAAAGAAAATTGACCATTCCGGTGATTACTTAAAACGTTTACATTTTTGTTGCAGCTGTTTAAGCAGTGGGGCTTTGACTCTTCCTCAAAACTCTTGTTCTGTATAACTAATAAAGAAAGATTGACCATTCCGGTGATTACTTAAAACGTTTACATTTTTGTTGCAGCTCTTTAAGCAGTGGGGCTTAATTACCAGTATCTCTTCCCATTAGAGTCATAATAATTGTAACATTACTCCTGTCTCTTGTACAGTGCATAAGAATAATGACAGGAAGTCTTGTGATGCACAGTTAATGAGTCCACCTCTAAGCCAGAGGTTCTGGGTTCAAGTCCAGGACCAGATGGCACAGGAGGTATATCCATAACTTGGCTGAACAGGTTGGCTTTCAATACTGTAGTCAGAGTGGAAAATATTCCTAGTCAGCAATTTGATGAAAACAAAATCAGAGCCTCTAACATCACTACCTCATGATCCAGTTAAAGCAAGCATGTAGAAGTGTTTGTTACTATAGCACCGTGGTTTCCTGAGATAGCCCATTAGCTCAATTTGCTGGTGTCAGATTGGAGCAAATAGAATGGGGTTTGATCCCTTTTCTGGCTTGGGTGGATTCTGGATGTGCCTCCTTTCCCTATCCATGGTTGAGGTAATTGTTCCGTGAGTGGGACCAACTTTTCAAAAAAGTACACAAGGTGACGGAGTACTGAAGTACTAAGCAGAAGATTGACTTTGGATCCATTGAACTTGCATGTTTCTATCATCAACCATGCCACATTGCTCTTGTTAATGTTATAAAGTTAATTGGGCAAGACTGCCGTGGCCAACATCAAGATATTCCAGTCCATACCCACTCCCTCAAAACCCAAAACTTATCAAAATTGACCACCATAGCCATCCGAAGAACAGTCAGTTAAAACTCAACAATAATCTGTGTCCCAGGCTGTTGCAACTGAGGAAACATTCTTGGCCTTCCCATTATTCTTTCCACTCTTCCTCCTCTGCTTCTTGCTCCTCCTTCTGTTAATCTTCCAATTACCGATTCTCTCCCTTTACTCTTCTTCTGCCTCTGCTCCTCCATTTCTTCTGCCTTTTGTTCTTCTCTTTCCTCATCCTCTGCCTCTTCCTTTGTTTCTTCTGGTCCTCTGCTTCCTGACATTACACCTTGTCTTACTGCTGATTTATTCCTATTTTTTCTCATCTTCTTCCTGCTCGTCCTAATCCTGTTCTCCCATCTGCAATCCCAATTCATTCTCCTTGTGCTTGCCATCATTCTTTTCCTACATTCCTCCTACACTTCTAGTTCAATTGATGCTGGTAAGGGCTGACTACTCATGATGACAAAAATCATCTTGCACAAAACTGAAGATAGAGTCATAGAGATGTACTGCATGGAAACAGATCCTTCGGTCCAACCTGTCCATACCGACCAGACATCCCAACCCAATCTAGACCCACCTGCCAGCACCCGGCCCATATCCCTCCAAACCCTTCCTATTCATATACCCATCCAAATGCCTCTTAAATGTTGCAATTGTACCAGCCTCCACCACATCCTCTGGCAGCTCATTCCATACATGTACCAATCTCTGCGTGAAAAAGTTGCCCCTTAGGTCTCTTTTATATCTTTCCCCTTTCACCCTAAACCTATACCATCCAGATTAGATTAGATTACAGTGTGGAAACAGGCCCTTCGGCCCAACAAGTCCACACCGACCCGCCGAAGCGCAACCCACCCATACCCCTACATTTACCCCTTACCTAACACTACGGGCAATTTAGCCTGGCCAATTCACCTGACCTGCACATCTTTGGACTGTGGGAGGAAACCGGAGCATCCGGAAGAAACCCACGCAGACACGGGGAGAATATGCAAACTCCACACAGTCAGTCGCCTGAGGCGGGAATTGAACCCGGGTCTCTGGCGCTGTGAGGCAGCAGTGCTAACCACTGTGCCACCGTGCCGCCCACAAAGTTCTGGACTCCCCCACCCCAGGGAAAAGACTTTGTCTATTTATCCTATCCATGCCCCTCATAATTTTATAATCCTCTATAAGGTCACCCCTCAGCCTCCAACGCTCCAGGGAAAACAGCCCTAGCCTATTCAGCCTCTCCCTGTAGCTCAAATCCTCCAACCCTGGCAACATCCTTGTAAATCTTTTCTGAACCCTTTCAAGTTTCACAACATCTTTCCGATAGGAAGGACACCAGAATTGCACGCAATATTCCAACAGATGCCTAACCAATGTCCTGTACAGCCGCAACATGACCTTCCAACTCCTGTACTCAATACTCTGGCCAATAAAGGAAAGCATACCAAACGCCTTCTTCACTAACCTATCTACCTGCGACTGTTTGGAAAGTTAAAATCCCCTACCATAACTACCTTATTATTCTTACAGATAGCTGAGGCCTCCTTACAAGTTTGTTTCTCAATTTCCCTCTGACTATTGGGGGGTCTATAATACAATCCCATTATGGTGATCATCCATTTCTTATTTCTAAGTTCCACCCAAATAACTTCCCTGGATGTATTTCCGGGAATATTCTCCCTCAGCACAGCTGTAATGCTATCCTTTATCAAAAATGCCACTCCCCCTCCTCTTTTGGCTCCCTTTCTATCCTTCCTGTAGCATTTGTATCCTGGTACATTAAGCTGCCAGTCCTGCCCATCCCTGAGCCATGTTTCTGTAATTGTTATGATATCCCAGTCCCATGTTCCTAACCATGCCCTGAGTTCATTTGCCTTCCTTGTTAGGCCCCTTGCATTGAAATAAATGCAGTTTAGTTTATTATTCCTACCTTGTCCTTGCCTGCCCTGACTGTTTGACTCACTTCTGTTCTCAGCTGTACCCATCTCAGATCGACCTTTTTCCTCACTATCTCCCAGGGTCCCCCCACCCCCCCACCTTACTAGTTTAAATCCTCCCAAGCATTTCTATACTGCAAATCTCTTCCCTCGGTGTCAAGAACAGAAATTTTGAGTGCTGTTTTTCATTGGTATATGGCTCTTGTTGTAAGCTACCTCTGTAGCTCTACTCAGGTTCCTACAGATATCACAAGTCAAGTTCAATGGGAAAGCCAGCCTGTCATCCAATCATCTATCTGAAGCAAAAGCAGCACTGAGGGCTGACACAGGATGAATGCTTCATGACTGCTTTAAGAAATAGGACCCAGACCTACATAAAGAAATTGCCTTTGGTCAAAAACAAGTTTGATATGATTGACATACCACTCTATTCAGAAACAAATCCAGACAGGCGAGGAATCAAGGTAAGACGAGTGCTGACTTATGCCACCTTGCATTCTAGGGAAGCTTGCAATGAAGCAGGTGATCTCATCTCATCCAACCACAAACCAGAGCTTGTTCTTCCTCAAATAATAAATGTTCCTTGGAGGCTTATAACATGGTGCACTCCCAGTGCAGAATTAGCATGTGTCTACCACCCATTAAATTGGGCCTATATACAAGCTAGAGAAAATTAACACTTTTTTGAAGATTTCAAAACAAATCTTAGAGGGGAAAGAGGGGCAGGGTATGAAAGGATTTATGGAGGAAATTCCAGAGTTTAAGCAGCAGAAGACACAGTCATCAATGATGAAATGAATGAAATCAGTAAGCACAAGAGACAAAAAAAAGTTCAGGGATCCCAGAGGGTCATAAATTACAGAATAGTGAAAAATCATGCGGGAAATTGAAAACAGGATTACAAATTTTTAAATCCAGGTGTTTTCAGAACAGGAGTCACTGTAGGTCAACAAGCATTGGGGAATAGCTGGTGGGTATGTGCGCCAGTAATTTGGCAGAGCTCAACACTATGGCGGGTGCTTTATGGGCTAGGAGAGCAGTGGGTTTATGGGCTAAGTCTAGAGGTAACAAAGACATGGATAGTTTGCATGCTACTTGCCCCTCACTTCCTGAGGGGAATTGTCAGACCTTTGCTGTCTGCCTTCCTCAACAGCTTTTCCAATATCCTGTGGGAAATTGTCGATGGAATTCATTCTTACCAATTTGTAAGCCAGGTTTGAGAGTTCTTCAAAATAGCACAGCTGCAAGTTACTCACAGAGTATTTGAAATAACTCCATTTCCTGCCACGATAATTGTTCTCCAGGTACTTCTAAAATCTAGAGGCTGGAAAATAAATTAAAAACTGAAAATTTGTTAAAAACCTGGAAATTACTCTATTGTGTACAAACTATGAAGTTAAACAGATGACTAAGTCAGCTGCTTTTGCTGTTGAATTTCACTTTTAGCACCACAGTGCATTTGCTTCCCCAAATTAAGTAAACAGACCAGACATTCCAGACATAGGCACCACTCCACTTTATGGCACTCAGAAATCTAACTCTCTAGGAGGTGCAGAAAAAAAGTCACATTCAGTTTTTGTTCAGATACATTTACTTATGGTACCATGAGACATGTTTCAGAAAACAGATCTGCAGGTTAACTTGTTGAGACCTGGAAAGCAGGCAGGGAATTCTTTTCTTGCAGGATCTATACCCAAATCATACAGATTATAATCTTCTAGTCAGTATGAAGTGTTTTGGGGCAAATTGTGATGTGATTCCCTTCAAATACTCAGATCAATGGATGTAGGCACAATGTCTTCAGTGGCTTCCTTCTGTGCCAAATGGCACCTTAATTGATGCAAATATGATTTCCCAATTCCCTTACAGTGCATTATTTGTTTATCCTTGTGAAACAGGCAATTTACAGCCTTCAACTAAGGCTTGTAAATACTTTTACCTCAATGTAAAAAGCCTACAGGTTGGGTACATGGTATAACAAAAAAAGTATTACAAATATTTCACAGAAAATATTTCTATACTTAAAATTGTTAATGCTTACTATAAAACATGAACATCAAAAAATATTACAAACAAAAGTCAGCATACACATGAGTACACTAATTGCACTCGTGTCCAATAGAGTCACATGTTCTTCTTTCTGATCAAGCTGTCCAACTCATCCTGTCTAGCTTCTCTTGGACTACTGCTTCTATTCTCCAAACCTTAACTGATCTCCCAACACATGAATGTATAACAACTCCTTAATGATTATTCATCATTATTATCACTTCTCCCAATCTGTAGCTGGTGGACCTCACAGCTGTAAGTTCTGTACTACCAAATGACTATTACTAAATTTTTCTTCATTCAAAGAATATCAAATACACACAACAAACTATCAGATTAAACAGTGAATGCAAAACCTCTAGAATTATTTGCAGAAAAATGCAATACAAGGTATACTGTAGGACAGTGATCCCAGCTAATGTTATTACTGGAGAAGTCAAATCCCAGATTAAAATCTATTTTAATAGATCATTCAATTTTTTTGCTTTAAGCATGCAATATTGTAGATTTGGTTTTAAGAATAAAAAATGTTTATTTGGCAAAAGAAATGAAGACAAAATAGAATAAATGAAGCAATTTACAAAGCACACAAAACTAAAGGTTTAGGTGAGATATAATCACCCTAATTCCCAAAAAATTATCACCATCGCACATCCCCCAAAAATGTCTCTTACAGTGTTCTACAGTACGCTGTGGTGAATCACTTTTCTATCGACTCTATCAGCGTAATTTAGCATAATTTCAACTCCGAGTCTGGATAATCTGATAGCTTCATCCTGTTGCCTTATTACACCAGAATCTTATCAGTTTACTTCTTTAAGATTTTAATCCAAACACTTCTGGTCTAGAACTATTACTAGGCTCCTTAAACTGTGTTAATCTGCTTTTTTAAAAATATAAGCTACCTTTTTTCAGAAGCAACTGTTTCACACATTCATCTTCATCCAAGTCTCCTGTAGAATTTACCATTCCAACTCAACCTAAGAGATGTCTCTCCAATCTGTCAGTGTTTCCCTTTAAGCTTAATAGAAATCCAGAATCTTCCATCAGAAAACCTATCATACTACATTTTGTACTTTCTTCATTCACAAACTCTCCCAATGATATTAGTTCTTGGAGGCTATCTTTGTCACAATGTTTGAAAATAAATCACCATGACTACCGAAATCCTTACAAATTAATCATTCAGCTCTATCAAGCTTAAAATCTCATATGTCACTAGTTCAAAATGCAAAATTTCAAACTCACAAATAAATGACATTCAAGTGTATTACAGTTGCAATTTAATGATGTTAGAAATATTCCCACAAGATATCACAACAGAATTAGGCAGTTTGGCCCATCAAGCTTGCTCTGGCATTCAATCATGGTTGAAATATTTACAGCCACATTCTCCTGCCATGTCCCCGTAATCTTAGAGCCCCTTAGTTAAAAAAGAACTTACCTATCTCTGTCTTAAATATATTTATTCAGTGACTTGGCTTCCACAGCCTTCTGTGGAAATGGTTTCTTCAGATTCACCACTCTTCAGCTGAAGAAATTCCTCTTCATTTTAATTCTAAAAGATCGTCCCTTTACTCTGAGGCTATAACCTTGGATTGTAGTCTCTCTTACTACCTTCTTAACATACACGCTCTCCAGTATTCTGTAAGTTTCACTGAGATCCCCCCTCAACCTTTAAACTCCATCAAGTAAAGAAGGTTACTTCAGAGTACAGCAGGACCTTGATCAAATGGGCCAATGAACCGGGGAGTAGCAGATGGATAAATTAGATAATTTAGAAAAATGTGATGTTGCATTTTGGTAAGGCAAACCAGGGTAGGTCTTATTCAGTTAATGATTGAACCCTGGAGACTGTTGCCGAATAAAGAGACTCAGGGGAGCAGGTACATAGTTCCTTGGAAGTGGAAGTGCAAGTAGACAAGGTGGTGAAGATGAAGTTTGACTCATTTGCCTTCATTGGTCAGCGTATTGAGTATAGGAATTAAGACATCATGTTCTGGCTGTACAGGACATTGGTGAGGCCACTTTTAGAAGACTGGAACGTCAGATGTTAAAGGGTGGCCTTACAGAGGTTTATAAAATCATGAGGGGCAATGGATAGGGTGAATAGCCAAGGTCTTTTTGCCAGGGTAGGCAAGAACCAAAAGTAAAGTTTAAGGTGTGAGGAGAAAGATTTCAAAGGGAACTGAGGGGAAACATTTTTACACAGGGGATGGTGTGTGTAATGAATGAGCTGCCAGTGGAATTGGTGGAGGCTGGAAAAAATACAACATTTAAACAGCATCTGGATTGATATATGAATAAGAAAGGTTTAGATGGATGTGGGCCAAATGCTGGCAATTGGGACTAGATCAGTTTGGACTATCTGCTCAGCGCAGATACATTGAACCAAAGAGTCTGTTCCAGTGTTGTATAACTCTAACACTATGAGTACAGTTCTCAACCACTCATCATATGACAAGCCCTTCATCCCTGTGATCATTCTTGTGACTCTCACCTGGACCTCCTCCAAGGCCAGCACATTCTTCTTTAGTTTTGGGGGCCCAACCTGATCACTATATTCTAAATATGATCTGACCAGAGTCAGAGATTTATATGGATGAAGAATTAAGATGGACCTAATCACATCTTAAGTAAAGCATCTGAACCAAACATTCACGAAAATCAAATCTCAACTTTCTCAGTTGAATTCTATAAATATGCTGAAAGTTTGCTGTGAAAAACAAATAATCCTCTAATATTTTTCAATGAAGGTTTTCATCCAACATCTACCTAGTCTGGCTTAAACATAACTTCACTTCTATGCTAAGTGGTTGACCTTTAATACCCTCTGAAGTAGCTTGGCTAGTGACTCAATTGAAAAAACAATCGCTACAGTGATGAAGGCCCAATACTCTCGTAAATGCAAAAGGAAGTAAAGCCTGCCTTGCCAGTGCCACCCACATCCTGAAAGCAAATAAGGCAGAATGTTTTACCATCAACTGTTGAACTCATACAACCTTTGAAAGGACTGAAAACATCTTTCAAAAATCTGGTGCCCTTTAGGGACATGTGAAACATCTTCAGTAATAGGCCATATGAACTCTCAAATATATAGCATCAGCCAATAAGATCTTAACTATTTTTAAATTCCACTAAACTTTTTATCCCTATTGAATTACTTAATCTCCAAGACTGTCAAGGCTCGGTCATTAAGTATATTCAAGTCTGTGATAGGCGGATCTCTAACCATTAAGGGAATCAAGGGTTATGGAAATAAATCAGGAAAGCTGTGTTGAGGATTCTCAGATCAGCAATGATCCCATTGAAAGGCAAAGAGCTCTCAATGGATCGAATGGCCTACTTCTACTCTTATGCCTTATGGTCTTTTGGTCAAAACCCTTTGTGTCAGTGGAGATACCTTGCCCCCAAACTACGAATGTATGTCAAGAGGAAATTAAAGTATCTGAAACAATGTCATGGACATTTTGTATCCTGAATATGTTTACCCTGAAGGGTCAGAATTTGTTTAAGATTCTTACTCTTATCTGAATCAGATCAGACTTCATGGGTGGAGAAAACAAAACATCTTTATCTTAGCCACAAAGGCAAAATCATCCAATATAAAATTACAGTGAGGTACATTCCGAATAGTTCCATCCATGTACTTCTGTAACACATCTTGGCAAACCATATAATAGCCCAAATAGTGTCAGAAACACTACCATCCAATGGCATCCTAAATGTTCTGAGGTCTGCAAAAAGGACAGACCAGTATTCATACTTTGCATATAGCTTGAAAAAGAATCTTTATCCCAGAAAATTTAGGTTTTAGTTCTTCTAGTATTGATATTTTGTGTGCACACATTTTAAATGAAAGGTTGAAGTGCCTTATATTTAATCATACACTTACGGTGCCATCTTACTTTAAATTGAATGGAACTATGCAAAACAGTATGGTTGAAGACCTTGCATATTGGCATTGCAATGTGATGATGTTAAAGCATAATTTGGTGATCTGTTACTTGCTGTGAGATGGATTTTCATAGGTTGAACCATAGAGTGTCACCTGCTCGGTTCATGTCTTTCAGGATGCACATTTCTGATAAGTCGGTACTGTCTTCCATGTTGATTTTAGCTTTTAACATACTTTGACCATTTTTTTACAATATATGATATGAACTATTGTAAAAGCATCTGATCACCTTATACCTTCCACAGGGTGTGTGAGGTAAATAGGATGGAAAACTTGGTCATATTCTGAAATTTCCCTTTCATTTAGTCGATTATGAAGCTCATGGAAGCACTTATATTTGTATACATTCTTAATACTTTCCTTCCTGCTTGTACTGTGGTGTGTACCAACCTGTTGGTTAGCTGTGTGCTGTTCTGGTGTCTCACTTGAACTTTGAAACCAGATTTCCTGCACATGCACACCCAAGAACACGATATCCATTATAGATATCAAGAAAACTTGGACAGTTTTTGATAGATGTGACAAACCAAAACACTTACAGAGCTTGCTGGTTTGGTGCATTTTGTTGATCATAACAATATTGTTGGTTGCACCTAAAGCATATAATTGTTGCTGTCTTGTCATGATGGCTTCATATGTGTGTTCAAACTAAAGTAATCTATCGACGGGATAGCACCTTATCTTGCCAAAGATCTTTCCTAAAGCCTTTAATTAGTTAAGAAATTATAATTTTAAAAATGAGCCTCTCTGAGCATTCCTCTTCGAAAAAGTCATACACATGCCCTTTGCTATGGCATCTTCGTACAAAATGCTCAATAAACACTTGGAATTGCAGTCTGTATAAAATGTGTTGGAGTCTGTTAATCCTAAAGTTAATTCTTATCTTTGAACCTTCCAAAGCTTTTCTGGATATTTCTGATCATCCATGGAAAAATGGATTGCATTGATTCTGCCAATCCCTTCCTTGTGAATGGAAGGCAAAATATTTGCATCTGTTTTTTGGGATTATCTATGCTTTAGTTTGATTAATCAAACTGCAGGAGTTTAAATAGTTGTAATTCAGTAAGGGTGACATCGAGTGCCCAGTCTAGAATGAGATTTTTGCAATCCCATGATTCTATCTTAATGTTTTCCAAATGTAATTTTAATATTGCTGCTCCATTAATAGAAAGACATTGCAATTGTTTTCAGACTATCAGGAGCACAGCATTCAATATCAACTATCAGGAGCAGAGCATTTTAGCCATCCTACTTTCTATACTTCATAGCACCGGCATGGTGTTCTAGTCAAGATTGCACTTCAGCATATTTATTGTATTTTTTTAATTAAGGCAATCTTGGAAATTTTATATGGCTTGAAATGACCTGTTGTGTTCTGATTAAATGTAAATTAAGCTTGGCATCATCTAGGACAAAGGAGCCAGGTTGATTGGCATTACATTTACAAGCATCCACTCCCTTCACCACCAATGTTCAGTAGCGTCAGTGGGTACTATCTACAACATGCACAGCCGAAATCCGCCAAGTCTTCTTCAAAAGCATCTTCCAAAACCATGACCATACCATCTAGAAGGGCAGGGCAGAAGATACATGGGAACATCACCAACTATAAGTGCCCCTCCAAGCCACTCACCATCCTAACTTGGAAATATATCACTGTTCCATCACTGTTGCTGGGTCAAAATCCTAGAATTCACTCCCTAACAGCATCATGGATCTACCTACAGCACATGGATTGCAGTGGTTCAAAAAGACTGCTCACAATGACCTCAAGAGAAACTTAGGATGGGCAATAAATGTTGGCTAAGCCAGCAATGCCTACATCCCAGAAGTGAATAAAAATTTCTGTTTTCTTAGTGATTAATGCCAAATCTACAGATATGAATAAGTGTTTATACCTATAGAAGATGGTGCGGCTTCAGATTGAGAGACATTCCCTTTGTCCAAATTCTCTATTGCCCAAAACTCCTGTCTTTCTAGTCATTGATGGCCACTGCTGCTACAATAGTGAGAGCATCCTTTGGACAGAGAATTGTACCTGCAGCAATATTTGTTATCCCATAATGTAAGAAGTTAAGTATGAATATTATGGTATTGAAGAATCCAACAGCCATTTACTGCAATGAACTGCCATAAACAAACATTACATTCATCAGGCACATTAGTATTTGGACTAATGTTAAACTATTAATTTACAACTAAACAACTTCAAGTAAGTTGTCATGTTTCAAGTGCTTAAAGGTAAATTGGAATTTGAGACCTTTGTATTCTCAGGTCATTTAGTGTGATAGGAGAAAGTGAGGACTGCAGATGCTGGAGATCAGAGCTGAAAAATGTGTTTCTGGAAAAGCGCAGCAGGTCAGGCAGCATCCAAGGAGCAGGAGAATCGACATTTTGGGTTCCTGAAGAAGGGCTTATGCCCGAAACTTCGATTCTCCTGCTCCTTGGATGCTGCCTGACCTGCTGCGCTTTTCCAGCAACACATTTTTCAGCTCATTTAGTATGATAGTCTTTTAATGGCATGCTGAAAGACTGATCATGAAATGTACCATAGAAGTCAACATCTTGCTGCATATGGCATGGACTTCTATATCTGAGGATTTGTGAATGCTGGTCAACATTGTATATTCATCACTCAGCATTTCAACTTTTAACCCTATGATGGAAGAGAGGTCATTGATGAATCAGCTGAAGACCACTGCACACAAGAACTCCTGCAGTGATGGTCTGGGACTAAGATGATTGACCTCCAATAACCACAATCATCTTCTTTTGTTCTAGCTAGAAATCCAAGGAGTAGAGATAACCCTCCCAATTTCCAATAACTCCAATTTTGCTAGAATTCCTTCCTGTCACTTAGTCAAATACTATGTTCAAAGGCAATTACTCCCACGTCCCATACGTCAGATCAGATCTTTTTCCCATATTCAGGCCAAGGCTATAATGAGATCAGTAGTCAAATGACACAGGCAGCACACAAACTAAGCATTAATGAGAAAGCTATTGCTGTGATCGTACTACTTAAAACTCTGTCAATGACTCCTTCAGTCACTTGCTGACTATTGAGTGAAGGCCAATGACATGGTAAGTAATTGGATTGAATTTTCCCTGATTTTTGTGGCTAAGACATATGTGAGCAATTTTCCACATTGTTGGGCAATTGGATGCCTTATTCCTGATGAAGGGTCTAGGCTTGAATCGTCAATTCTCCTGCTCCTCGGATGCTGCCTGATTGGCTGTACTTTTCCAGGGCCACACTCTCGAAAGGGATGCCTGTGTTGTAGCTGGACTGTACTTTTCCAGCACCACACTCTCGACTTTAATCTCCAGCAACTGCAGTTCTCACTTTTGCCCTGCTGGACTGGAACAGCTTAGTTTGGCGTGCTGATAGTTGTAGAACCCCTTTAATCTGTTCATTATTCTAATAGATCATGAATGATCTGTATTCCAACTTCATTTACCTGTCTTTAATTGAAACCAAGAATTAATTAAATTTGTATTAACTTTGTTTGAAATTATTCAGGTAACTTTTACTTGGGAAAAAATTTTAACCTTGTTATGGATAGCTTGTTATTATATTTGGCAACAGAGGCTACATTTGATAAAGCTTTACATATTAAGCATTACAAAGAAAAATAAACCATGTGAAATTAATGGCTAATTATCCAACTGGACTGAAAACTGGCTAAATGTTAACATGGATGAATAATGTAAAATGTAAGTTGAGCCAAACTATGTTCAACAGTACCACTTAAATCCATAATTTATATTAACGAGGGAAAGATAGAAATAGACAACAGGAATACTATCACTTCTCTGATCTCCAGTAATCTGTACATCATCCAGTCTTGGAAATAGATCATTGCTCTATGATCATTAGTACATAAAATCCTAAAGCTTCTTTCTTAACAGTGCCACTAAACTGTGTATTAGTAAGTCCTGACAGTTTGACATTTGATTTGCAGCTATGTGAAATCTGTACTTAGGCAAGTTGATATCACCAGTATAATATGAACCATATGTATGTTCCTTCTTTACTTACTCCATTGATTGCACGCTAAATGAATCTAGGTTTTTCTCATCCTGATTTAGCTTATTGTTGAAGTTAAGATGTGTTACATAAAATGCACAATTGACCAGCCAATTGGAAATGGACTGGATTAATGTCTTTGAATATATGTTAACTGCCTTAGGTGTCATTCATGGCTCTGTTGCTCAGCTACTCACCTCTCAGTCAGAAGTCTAACATTAGAGACTAAGCTGTCACCACCTTGAGTATCTCAACCTTGAATATACTTAATGCCCCAATATTGACAGTTTTCTGTGGTAAAGAATCTCACAGAATCACTACCTTCTGTGAGAAGAACCTCCTCCTCATCTCTGTCTTGAATATAAATCCCTTATTCTGAGATGATGCCCTCTGGTCCTCAACTGTCTCACAAGTGGAAGCAACCTTTCCTCATCTACTTTGTCAAGACCACTGAGAATATTGTATGTTTCAACAAAGTCACATCTCATTCTTCTATTTTCCAATGGGTGCAGGACCAGCCTACTCAACCATTCTACACAAAGCAGTTTGTCCATAGCTGGTAGCAGTCTAATGAACCTTCTCTGGATCGTTTCCTATGCCAGTTGAAGTTTTCTTAGATAAGAGTCCCAAAGCAATTCATAATATTTCAGCTATGGTCTGACTAGTGCCTTATACTATTTTAGCAAAATCTCTCTATTTTTATACTCCAGTCCCTTTGAAATAAATTCTAATATTCCATTTACTTTCTCTATTACCCATTTACCGTTGATGCTCGTGCTTTGTGAGTCATGACTCTTAAATTCCTCTTTCATGGCTTTTTGCAATCTTTCTCCATTTTAATAATATCTAGCTCCTCTATTCTTTCTGCTACAGTGCATAACCTCACATTTCCCCATTTCACATTCCATTTGCCAAGCTTTTTCCACTTGTTAAACAGGTCTTTTCCCATACAGACATTTAGTTTCACCCTCACCAATTGCCTTCCTAACTATTTTTGTGTCATTTGCAAACCTGGCTGTCAACTTGCATGTAGCTCAGGTAATAATCCAGAGATTAAAACAGATACCAGTTTTGATGAAGAGTCACTAGACGCAAAACATTAACGCTGCTTTTTTTTCCACAGATGTTGGAAGACCCACTGGGTTTTCTGCTTTTGTTTTGGATCTCCAGCATCTGCAATTCTTTGTTCTGTAATAATCCAAAGATTTTTACTTTCATGATTCCACTTCTTAATTTGATGTCTACATCCCCATGCAGACTATGCAAACCTTCTTTTCTTGTCATTAGTGCCTATGTGCACCATGATGACTGAATCCTCCCTCTCAAACCTTACATCCCTGTCCAGATGTCCTGAGCCCTGGCAATGGACAATCTTATGGACTTTTGCTTTTTGCTGCACATGACGATGTTAATCCCCTATACTATACTGCCCCATACATACATTACTTCATTTTTAATTCATCCCACTTGAATGGCTTCCTGTGCAACAGTGCCATGGTTAATTAGCTCATCCGCCCTTTAGATCTCACTCACATGCAAAGCAAGCTGAAAGAACCTTAAAACTGTTGGACAATTGTAAAGCTAAGATTTCTACACTCCTGTCCTCTGGATTCCTCTACCTATCTCACTCATAGTCACCCATTCCTTGCCCTCACCGGTGATCAAATCAGAAGATACTAATCTAATTAGATGTGACTGAATACTGGAATAAACTGTTTAGGTAACTTTAGCCCTCTCTCATCTGTCTCAGCATTGGTATTTTGGCTTCCAACTCACTAACTCTGAATGAAAGCTGTTTAAACTGCAAACGCTGAATACAGATGTGCTTCTTCTAGATCAACCAGTATCCTAGAGCTTCTATATTCTTCAATAACAACACTTCACCTGCCCTGCCATCCTTATTCTTTCTTAATTATGTAATTCATAATGTAATGAATTCATTATTAAATAAAGCAAATCTTTTGGCACTATCACTTACTGTACTAGAATTCAATAAACTTTACCACTTAAGAATGAGATAAATAATGAAATCATTAGTTTCTTAATTCCTTTTTGTTCAAGTCTATTAAATAATCATAAGTTGGCAATTACAGCTTGGTTAAAAAAAAGTTACATTTTTCTTCGTTCCAACAATTTATACACAGTCCTTAACTGCATTTCCTCACCAACCAATCAATTCATGACTCTCCTGTAATGTCGATGTTTTTCAAACCTGGCACAATGATCCTCATACCCTCTGTGTATCTTTCACATGTCCACCTCTATCAGCTGCTCTCCCAGCCAATTGCCCTACACCTGAAAACAGAACTTATAAATTTAATTACATATGTTATGATGAACTGCTGCAATGTGAGTGACTGACAGAGAGAGTGGAAAATGAATTACGTGAAAAGGATTGTTTTTGACCTGTCTTTAAGCCATACAGTTTAACCACTCCTGACTTCCCTCTGTGTGAACAAACCAAAAGTGGGTTCTACTTATGCAGGATGACAGACTTAAAATTAGAAAATCCTCCTCTATAATGTGCAATTTTGACTGAATAGTATTGACAAAATAGTATTGAGGTGTCGGAAGTCTAAAAGGATGTGGATAAGAGCCAGCCAAATAGTCATCCAGTGTATGTTTCAACTTCAGGTTGAATTTGCTTTGTAGGCAACCTTTCCAAATGGCCAGGAAAACATTTCCAAATGGTCAAACAACAGTTGCAGCTATAACCACAATAACATTTATCCTGCTGTGGTATTGGTGTTGATACTAAATTTGGGAAATACTGGCTTTTGAGGTCTTCATCTACAGTCTCAGTAAGGTTCAACTGGGAGAAAGAAAACTGTTAGTGTCCTGTATACTTTGCCCATCTACTTGATAAGGTGAAATACTGGCCAGCTTTTCCTTGGCTGATTTCCTCAGGCTATTCATTAATGTTATCCTCAGCTGCCTTCAGCTTTTCTATATGTTGAAAATATCACTCATTCTGTTATCACCTTCTGCCAAGCCTCACGCACATTTCTTTCTAGAGGAGGGTGCCCTGACAGGCTGGACTTGATTCACAAGAGCATCCAGACTTGCATCAATCATATTTCTCACTAGCTGCCAAAAAATATTAGTCAGAACTGTTAAACAGCAGCTGCTGTTTTTAAGAGCTGCAAGTTGCTGGATACAATTCTCTACCACCATGTCAATGAATGCTCCTTCAAGCAGGCCCCATCTAGGACATCATCCTCTCTATGAATCCTTCATAAATATCACCTCAGAAAATTGACTGAGATAATTTTTTTTAAGTGATATGTTCGCCATCATGCGTTCAGTCTCTAGACCGTACATTACAATATATGTAGGAATGGAAACTAATTGTGAGTTCATTCAACAATAAGCAACTAGTGCATTTTAACATCTGAAGTTCAAATACAAATTATGTAAAGTCATGAATTTTGGCATAGCGAGATTAAATTGTCAATTAGTTTAGAATATTTTCTTTATGATAGTTGTTTCTCCCCCACATTGTTCAAGACTGCTATTCAGTTTCAAAGATCTACTCAGATGAGAAGATTTCAGAACGAGGAGCGGAATTTGACAGCTCAAATCCCTAAATTACACAGAGAATTAACTTCAAGTGACAACAGGCACCCAGACATATCAATTATACAGTTACAATGACCAAAACCTTTCAGTGTAACTTACTCCATAAAAAACTACCAATTTTATGAGGTAAAAGCAGGAAGGGGTATTGAAAACACTCAACAGGCCTCACAGCATCTGTGGAGAAAGTCAGAGTCAACATTTTTGGCTGAAATATTACACTTCAGAGTTGGAGATGTAGAAATGTGATAAGTTTTATGCTTTTGAAAAGGAAGGGAGGGACAGAAAAACCAAAAGGGAAGATCAGGGATATGTTTGATGGTGGGAGAGATTAAATGCCAAAGATGACCTAGAATAAACATTTTTCACACAAAGGCTGGTGAGTGTCTGGAACGTGCTGCCAGAGGAGGTATTGGAAGCAGATACAGTAGCTGCATTCAAGAAGCGCCTGGATAAATATATGAATAGGAAGGGAACAGAGGGATATGGGTTCTGTAAGTGAAGACAGTTTTAATATGTAAGAGCAAAATGTGTTGGCACAGGCTTGGAGAGCTGAAGGGCCTGTTGCTGTGCCGTATTGTTCTTTGTTTTAAAAGGTAAAAGGAGTGATAATGATTGTAGAAGCCAGCTCACCACCTTCTCAAGTGCAGCTAGGGCTGAGCAATAAATGCTAGCCCAGCCAGCAACACTCACATCCTATGAGTGGATAAAAAAGGTCAAGAAACAAAACATTGTTCCTCATCTACGGGTTAATAGCAGAATGAAGGACAGTTGTGTCTGAAAGCAAAACATGAAAACAAAATACAGACTGACATGAGCTAAGAAAAAACACAGTGGACTTTGATATTGTTGAACTCAATGTTGAGTCCAGGAGGCTGTTAATTGGAAAATGAATTACTGTTCCACCAGTTTAAGCTGGGCTTCACAAGAGCATTGTGATTCACTGAGGGCAGAAATATCAGTATGAGACCAGTTTGACGAGGTTCTGTAATGGTGTAGGTAGGCCTAAAATGTGAAGTCTACCTTGTGAGCTCACTGGATTCTTCCTGTGACCAAGATCATTAAATTTCTACTCAATGTGATTGTATACTTCAGACCTGAATTTCAGCTGGTGGTGAAACTGGTGTCATTTTGGTAGTGAGCATCTCCCTGAATTTGTATTTTAAATTAAATGCATGTACATAAATTGCTTTACTTGTCAATAATATTAAGTTGTACATGATGCAGAATTAACATCAAGATGCTGTCAAATATAAAGGAAAGCATATTAGTTTTGAAATACTATTTAACATTCAATGCATCAACAATTTCACAGAGCAAATGTTTTCAGGTTTAACAGTAGTATACAAACAACAATCGGTACACAAGACACCATAATTAGATACCATGGCTATTCTATCCTTTGAGGAGATCAGCTCAATTATTCTACCTGCTCCAAGATCATAGAAGCATAGAGCCTTGAAGGAGTCTATTTGTCCTATCATGTCTTTGCTGAACCTTTGTCAGAAGTATCACATTTGTGTCAATCCCATGCTCAATCGTCATTGCAGAGTGTTGAATGACAGAGAACATTTAGAACTAAGGCCACAGGCAACTCTTATGTTTTTGGAAACTTGTTGGTCTTTGATGGTAATACCAGCTGCAATGCACACCATACATCAAAAAATTGGTGTTGCCATGTTTGCCAGAGGAAACATAGACTCCATGGTTTTAGTGGAAAGGAGAGACTAACAGGAAAAGGCACGGGCAAATAAACCCTAATGCAATATGTGAACAGGAGGGAAATTCACTCCATTAATGACATCTAAGCAGAAAAACACAAAATAATACATTAATGTCCCTTTATTCCCAAGATTCTCATACTTTTCTTTTAAGACGTTGCTCAATGATTTGAAGAAAATGGACAGATAGGTATTGGGATATTAGAATTAGCTTTTTCATGTATACTGTTAACCAATTATCTCTAGAACTTTTGTTTGCAATGTGCCACTGTCTTATTGCACCACACTATCTTTTAAAATAGATGTGTGGACATGCTCTTTGTGTGCAGCACATTTTGATTGCTGCATGATCATATATCAATGCAGTTTAGAAGGATCTTTGTCATAAAAACACACTTGAGATCACCCATCTGGCAGTAGGGTACAAATGAATCTCATTTAATAATCAAATTACTATGCAGCATATCATGAAGAATATGTCTGTTTTATGGACTATTAGAACATAGAACATAGAACATAGAACAATACAGCACAGAACAGGCCCTTCGGCCCACGATGTTGTGCCGAACATTTGTCCTAGCTTAAGCACCCATCCATGTACCTATCCAATTGCCCCTTAAAGCTCACCAAAGATTCTGACTCTACCACTACCACAGGCAGCGCATTCCATGCCCCCACCACTCATTATTGGCCAGTTAACCTTCATATCTCATTTTTCCTCTGCGTATTTCCTTCTTAGTAATCCTCTGTTGCTCTTTAAAAGCTTCCCAGTCCTCAGTTTTCCTAATTATCTTTGCTATGTTCTCCCTTTTCTCTTTTAACTTTATATGTTTCTTAACTTCCCTCGTCAGCCACGGCCGCCCATGCCTCCTCCTGGGATCTTTCTTCCTTTTAGGAATGAACTGATCCTGCAACTTCTGCATTATACACAGAAATATCCGCCATTGTTCCTCCACGGTCATCCCTGCTAAGGTATTGCACAATTGAACTTTGGCCAGCTCCTCCCTCATAGCTCCATAATTCCCTTTATTCAACAGAAATGCTGTCACTTCCGACTGTACCCTCTCCCTCTCAAATTGCAGATAGAAGCTTATTG
>NC_057713.1:13890502-13916807 GCF_004010195.1 Chiloscyllium plagiosum
TACATCCACTGCTCTACCCTCGTCCACATGCTTGGTCACCTCCTCAAATAATTCAATAAGACTTGTAAGGCAAGACCTCCCCTTCACAAATCCGTGCTGGCTGTCCCTAATCAAGCAGTGTCTTTCCAGATACTCATAAATCCTATCCCTCAGTACCCTTTCCATTACTTTGCCTACCACCGAAGTAAGACTAACTGGCCTTACTTAAGTCTCTGGCAGTATTCATCAGTTAACAACTGTAACAGGAGATTTAATTAATCTGCAGAAGCGGGTGCTAATGGCTAGCATCCTGACTTCAATACATTCTAGGGTAGTGTTCATTCTTCTACAAACCCCACCGACTCCCACAGCTACCTGGATTACACCTCCTCCCACCCTGCCTTCTGTAAAAATGCTATCCTGTATTCCCAATTCCTCTGCCTCTGCCACATCTGTTCCCAGAAGGACCAGTTCCACCACAGAACACACCATTTGACTCCTTCTTTCAAGACCACACTTTCCCCTCCCATGTGGTTGATGATGCCCTCCAACACATCTCATCCACATCCCCCACCTCCGCCCGCCAACCCCACTCCTCTAACTGCAACAAAGACAGAACCCCGCCGTCCTCACCTTCCACCCCACCTACCTCCGTATACATCACATCATCCTCCGCCATGTCTGCCACCTACAAACAGACCACACTACCGTTCTCTTTGCAACTACCTCATAAGTTGAAACTTTATTGCTGGAACAGCACAGCAGGTCAGGCAGCATCCAGGGAACAGGAGATTCGACGTTTCGGGCACAGGCCCTTCTTCAGAAATGAGCAGAGAGTGTTCAGCAGAGAGTGTTCTCCTGCTGAACACTCTCTGCTCATTCCTGAAGAAGGGCCTGTGCCCGAAACGTCGAATCTCCTGTTCCCTGGATGCTGCCTGACCTGCTGTGCTGTTCCAGCAATAAAGTTTCAACTTTGATCTCCAGCATCTGCAGACCTCACTTTCTCCTTGAAGATAACTACCTTATAAGGTCCACACCCCCTAACAACCCACCCATCCCTCCCAGCACCTACCCCTGACACCGCAGGAATTGCAAAGCCTCTGCCCAAATCTTCCCCCTCACCTCCATCCCAGGCCCCAAAGGAGCCTTCCACATCCATCAAAGTTTTACCTGCACATCCACATATGTCATTTACTGTATCCATTGCTCCTGATGTGGTCTCCTCTACACTGGGGAAACAGGACACCTACTTGCAGAGCATTTCAGAGAACATCTCTGGGACACCCGCAACAATCAACCCCACTGCCCTGTATCCAAACACTTTAACTCCCCTGGACTCTGCCCTGGACATGTAGGTCCTGGGCCTCCTCAGTTGCCACTCTCTTACCACCCACCTGGAGGAAGAATGCCTCATCTTTGGGACCCTCTAACCCCATTGCATCAATGTGGATTTCACCAGGTTCCTCATTTCCCCTCCCCCCACCTTACCCCACTTCCAGCCTTCCAGCTCAGCACTGTCCTCATGGCCTGTCCCATTTGTCCATCATCAGGAATAAAGGCAGAGAGCCTGAAGCATGGAGAGATCAGGCTCTCTGCCTTTATTCCTGATGAAGGGCTTTTGCCCGAAACGTTGATTCTCCTGCTCCTCGGATGCTGCCAGACCTGCTGTGCTTTTCCAGCACCACACTCTCGACTCTAATCTCCAGCATCAGAAGTCCTCACTTTCACCTAGTGTTCATTCTTGTCAGGTATCTTGGTGCCACCTAGTCTGCGTGGGCTTTGTGGGGATTGAGTATCTGGGGAAATAAGGAATGCCCTCGGGGCTTCAGGAGCAGTGATACTATTGTGAGATAGGAAAACCAGATAGCAGATCACCTAGGTTGTGTATTTCTTCAGTCGGGAAACTGTTTAGGTAATGTTTCATTTCACTGTTAGTTTCTGATCTGAGTGTGGTCAAGTTGAGGTGCCAGTGGCATTATGGGTAGGTTTTCTTTGGCTAAAAACAGACATGGTTTCTGTAAGCAAGTGGTGGGTAGGCAAAGCAGTTTGTTTTTTGCCCACAGGACCAGAGAGAGCTCTTTGGTTCAGTGGGAGTATCCTTACTTCTGAGCCAGAGACCCAGATACACATCCCATCGGCTCCAGCGGTGTGTCATAACACGTCTGAGCAGGTTGATTTAATTTTTTTTAAAGTATCAGCAGTCTGCGAGCTTGCAGTCAAGACTGTGAGTCCTCAACATCCTGGTTGAAAATATATCAGGTTGGACATCTGTTTTCTGTCCACTTACTTCTAAAATGAAAACACATTAAGGGCAGGAATAAGGAATTAGCATAACTGTGTGGATGCATTCTATCAGGTTCTATGATAATTTCACTTCTTTCATGTGTAAATCACAAAACCCTTTTTTTAAAAGTTGCATTCAGGGTTAACTGTTAACAATGGTGATAGCTAGACAATATGTTGAAGGTGTTAGCCCCCTGTGTTCTCTGTCTATGACCTGATGTTTAGATTGATTTACACAAGAAAGAAGTGAAACTATCACTTATTCTAACAGATGAAAGGCTTAACAGACAATCAATTTTTCAGTGTATAATTTCAATTACATCACACTGCAAATTTTTGCTATAAATTCTGTGTTACGATCGAGCCCTCCACAATCACCTGATGAAGGAGCATCGCTCCGAAAGCTAGTGTGCTTCCAATTAAACCTGTTGGACTATAACCTGGTGTTGTGTGATTTTTAACTTTGTACACCCCAGTCCAACACTGGCATCTCCAAATCATGACTAGTCAAATAGATACATTCTCCAGCCTTCTGAGAATCCCCACAGATTTGTCCTGGTATAACCAGAGAGGAAGAATCATTGGATAGTCTGTACTCTTGGTTGTAGGTTTCGAAAAGTCTACAAAAACCAAGGAAAGCACAGATAAATGAGCACTCGAGGGTCCTCTTTAGTGAATTGGGGAAAATGTGAATTCATTGAAGCTGCAAGTGTCTGTTCTGTTTGCTGTAAGAACTGTGATTCTGTGTAGAGTGTGAAATATAATAAGTACGTAACAGGAATGTTGCTTTCCATTGTTCAAAGTACAATTTGCCTTCAAAATGTAACTTCATTGTTTGTTACAGTAAATGTTACAAAACCTGAAACTAGAAATTTATTTTTAGAAATGATCAATCTCAACAGGCATCATAAAAATATACCGGACATAATTTGGTCAATCCAAGAATATTAATGTGATGTAGGCTCACAGGAAGATGATGGAGGAAACTAATGTGAAGGCTGTGGGATGAGTGAAACACTGCTTAATCACTGACACATCACAACAATCTAATGACCATGATATATTGATTTTCATAACAACCCATCTGGTTCACTAATGTCCTTAGGGAAGGAAACAGCTGTCCTTACCCTGTCTCGTCTCCATGTAACTCTAGATTGATAGCAATGTGGTTCACTTTTAACTGTGCTCTGAAATGGCCAGTTATTTCAACTTTGGAAAGGAAAAGAGAAACAAAACTGGACACATCACCTGGCATCGACTAAGGCACTGGAAATCATGACAGCAAATACAACCCTATCAATCCTGGAAAGTCTTCCTTAGTAACTATTGGGGACCAGTGACAAAATTGAGAGAACTCTCTTACAGATTACTCAAACAACAGCCTGACTTAGCTACACTCATGGAATCACACTTTACCGGCAGCACTATCACAATTCCTTGGTATATCCTTTACCACTGGCAGAATATGGCCAGCTGATATAGTGGTACAATGGTATACAGTTGACAGGGAGTTGCCCTTCAACATTGATTCTGGACCCCATGAAATCTCATGGCATCAGGTCAAACATGGGCAAAGAAACTTCCTGCTGATTACCATGTACCATCCCCTCCATGTTGAACACTAGGAGGAAACACTGATGTCGACAATGGTAAAGAATGTACTCTGGGTTGGGATTTCAATGTCCACCATCAAGAATGGCTTGCTGCAGCAGAGCTGGTCAAGTCCAAAAGGGAATAGTTGCTACTTTGCATCTGCTGGGAAAAATATGCTTGACCCCCATCTTGCTGCAGATGCATCTGTCCATTACAGTTGTAGTAAGAGTGACCCACCGCACAGTCCTTGTGGAGACAAAGTCCTGTCTTTATATTGAAAATATTCTCTATCATCTTATGTGGCATTATTACCATGCTGAATGGGATAGATGTCAAACAGAGTTGGATACCCATAGGCACTGTGGGTCATCAACAGCAGAAGAATCATACTGCAACACAATTGGCAATCTTATGACCCAGCATATCCCTACTCTACCACTAACGGCATTCTGGGTGTATCTATAGCACATAGACAGCAGCAGTTCAAGAAGGCAGCTCACCCGCAACCTTCAGAAGGGGAACTTAGGATGGGCAACAAATTTTGCCTAGCCAGCATCACCCACATCACATGGGTGAATAAAAAAAAATCACCACAACAATTGCCAAGCACAAACAACAGATAACACAACAGGGTTTAGTCTGCATACATGATTCTTAATACAAACTAGCTTGAATCCAAATCGAGACTGCCTTTCGCACTCTCAAGATGTTCCAAAGCATGCTACAGCCAATTAAGTATGTTTGGAAGTGTAATCACCATGCTGGTGTCTGGAAATATAGCAGCCAATGTAGTCATAACTGACTCTCACAGTCATGAGTGAAATGGCTAGATAAGCTGATGTTGACTGTGGGATAAATATTGGTTGGGGAAACTGCAGAAAATGTCCTCAATTTGTTGACGTAGATCTTCAAATTCCATCTGAGAGTGCACACTATGCCTCACTTTTAAGTCTCATGCAAAAGGTGATACCCTATCCACAATATCCATCTGCCCACCTCCCCCCTCCCCATTCCTCCAACCTCCATAACAACAGTCATACCTGAACAATTTTGCACATTGCTGGTTAGGTGGAACCTCTCAGTAACCAGCAATTGGTGGCCATAACTCCCTCATTTTGGATGTTAATTCTGTTAGACAACCCACCAGCATTGAATTTAGCTGACTGATTGTTTGAAAATCCAGCAGGCTTTCCCATCTTCATAGGCAGTGGCTAAGATTTCTGGATGCAATCTGAAAATGGTAGTATTGCAGCAATAGACACAAAACATATCAATATTTGTAACAACACAAAGAAGTGATTTAAACCTTCATGTACACTTATATTTAAGATTACTTGATTCCATTTGTAAGTTTAAAGAGAGACTTGTTTTTCTCATATACCTCAGGAACAAGTCTTGACATGAGTTATATATTATAGAGATGTCTGAGTAAAGATAATATCTAAAGAAGCTTGCTGATGGGTTTCTGGTTAAAGCAGTGATCAGTCAAGAAAAAAAAAGGCCAACTGCTTGACAGTTTGCTTTTAGTTCTTCACTGAATTTTCTGATTTCAGCCAAATTTGTGGCAAAATGTTGCAATTTGCCTGAACACACATATATCAAGAAGAAGAACTATTCTAGTGCTCCTACTTCCGATAGCTTCATACTGGAAGTGCATGCAAATGGCTATTTGCTAAAGGTATAAACAGGACTATGTTTAACCTAACTTGGTAGGAAACCCACAGGACTGGGCGAGCTAATTTTAAATCCAGACTAAATTGCTCTGTACTGACGTCAATGGGAATGAAATCAGGACGGCCATAAAACAAGACTTCTGCCTAATTCTGTCAGGCACTTGGTTTAGATTGAAAGTGTTCCCCACCTCGACTCCAACATGAAGATTGAGAATTGAGTTGAGGTTGGGGCACTGTTGCGAATGAAGGAGAACATGGGAAGAAGATATGATACCTCTTTAACATAAAGTTTCTGACAGAATCGTTTAGCAAGCAACATCCCACTTTGACAGGATGTGATTTAACTTTATTATATCAGTATATCAATAGTTTTCAGAGATTCTATCTAACATACTTAGGATAAAATTATGTAGACTTTGGATGACTGCAAAAATGTCTGTGTGCAATATTAGTTTTTCTTTTATGAGTTTTAGATGCAATCATGCTCCCTAATTGTTTAGAACAATAATAGAGTTATGATGCAGGAGGAATAAATATAGGTACGCAAAGAATTATCTCAACTGAAAGTAATACATTATTTTGCTGGGGCTAATAATGCCCTAAAAATTGTGATTTATTTTCATAAAATTTTACCCAACTTGAAAATGCTTTTTGGCAAGCAATAATAATGCAGCTCAAACTGGTAGACACCGTAATAGCTCATCACTACATTATTACTCGTGTCCAATATGGGCATTGTTTATTCAGCTGAAAATATGGGTGGCATGGTGGCCCAGTGGTTAGCACTGTTACCTCCTAGCATTATGGTCCTGAATTTGATTCTGCCCGTGGGTGACTGTCTGTGTGAAGTTTGCACGTTCACCTGTGTCTTTGGGTTTTCTGCTGGGTGCTCTGGTTTTCTCCCACAGTCCAAAGGTGTGTAGGTTAGGTGGTTTTGGCCATGCTAAATTGCCCCATAATCTCCAGGGATGTGCCAAGGATATGGTGGATTAGCCATGGTAAATAGCTAAGAAGACAAGAATGTGAAGGCAAGGGAGGAGGCAAAGTGAGAAGGAGGCACATGATATGGATGAAGGGGCTCAATCTGCTGAGGGCATGCTGTAGCAACAAGAGAGATCATAACATACCAGTAGGGTTACCAATCCAGACTGCCTACATTGTCAGCTATCACAAGCACTTCTATGGTGGGCAGGGAAAACCATTCTTCAAAACTAGCCTGCCACCTACTCATATGACCAAAAAAAAAAGTTTCAAGATGGTGGCAGTCATGGGTTTGGAAGGTGCTGACTAAAGATCCTTGGTGAATTGCTACAATATATTTTGTAAATGATACACACAGCTGCTACTGAGTGTTGCTGGTGAAAGGAGAGAATATTTGTGGATCAATCAAGCCAATCAAAAAGGTAGCGCTGGAAAAGCACAGCCGGTCAGGCAGCATTTTCATCAGGAATGCTTGAAAGTTTACGCTCAAGACGTCGACTCTACTGGTCCTCAGATGCTGCCTGATTGGCTGTGCTTTTCTAGCATCACACTTTCTGACTCTGATCTCCAGCATCTGCAGTCCTCACTTTCTCCTCATCAAGCCTATCAGCCAATCAAGCGGTTGCTTCGTCCTAGATGGTGTCAAGGATCCTTCCACATCCAGCAGAGATTTTCCTGCCCATCCAAACATCTCATCTATTGTGTCCGTTGCTCTCAATGTGGTCTCCTCTACATTGGAGACAGACACCAACTCGCAGAATGTTTCAGAGACCATCTCTGGGACACACACACCAAACAAACCCACTGCCCTGTGGCCAACCACTTCAACTCCCCCTCCCACTCTGTCAAGGACATGCAAGTCCTGGGCTTCCTCCACTGCCAAATCCAAGCCACTCGACACCTGGAGGAAGAACGTCTCATCTTCCAGCTTGGGACCCTCCAATCACATGGCATCAGCGTCAACTTCACTACTTTCCACGTCTCCCCTCCCCCAACATCATCCCAGCTCCAACCTACCAACTTGGTACCACCCTCTTAAATTTCCTACCTGTCCATCTTCCTTCCCACCTATCCACTCCACCCTCCCCTCTGACCTATTACTATCACCCCTCACCTGCATTGACCAATCGCTTTCCCAGCTATCTTGCCCCATCCCCACCCCCACCCTCCTATTTACCTCCAAGTCTCCTTCACCCCAATTCCTGATGAAGGACTTATGCCTGAAACGTCAATTCTCCTGTTCCTCGGATGCTACCTGACCTGCTGTGTTTTTCCAGCACCACACGTTTCAACCCTGGATGGTGTCAAGCTTCATAAATATTGTTGGAACTGCCATCATCCAGGGAAGTGGAGAGTATTTCATGACACTTCTGCTTGTGCCTTGTAGATGAGTTAGTCATTGCAGGATATGCTACTTCTGACCGGCTCTTACAACCACAATATTTATGTGTAGTCCAGGTCTATTTTTGAACAAAGGTAACCCCTAGGTTGTTGATAATGAGGAGTTCAGTGATAGCAAGGCCATTGAATATCAATTGGGCATATATGAGAAAAAGAAAACTGAGGGTCATGAGGTATACTGGAATAAGATTATAGCTCTTTTGGAGTCAACACAAGCCCAACAGGGCAGCTAAATTTCTGTTATTCTATATAATTCTGTTATTCAAACTTCCAGGGCTCAAACACATTTGTTTTCTTTTTCAAAATTCCCTCCATCACTTTCCCCACAACCTTCCCTTCTACCCCTTCCTGTAACTTAAAATAACTGAGGTCCTGTCTTATCAAAATTATAGGAGAACTTGAGGACTGCAGATGCTGGAGATCAGAGATCTGATGAGCAGGAGATGAAGGGCTGATGCTCGAAATATCAACTCTTCTGCTCTTTGGAATCTGCGTGACCTGCTGTGCTTTTCCAGCACCTCACTCTCAAGTATCAAAATTATAGGGATTGATTGGATAATGTTTTAAATGGAGCACTGATTATGTTGGATTTGCGTTGCTATCATCACTGATTTAAAATTTAATAGAAGTTTAAATTTTAAAATTGGAGAAATAGGAATCATTGAGACATACTGCTGTTAGTACACTGCTTAACATCTGATGCTAAAGACATTATGAAAAAAACCCTAAAGTAGTAAATTTTATTGATTCCAAAAGAAGCAGTTGAGATTTGGTACTATCATGAGTTCTGCACAGTAAAGATATAGTTTAATCCAAAATACATCTCTTCCAGCTCATTTCCTTCATCTAAACCTTTCTCACCAGGATGGTAGCAGATAGCATATTTATACATAGCAAGTGGAAAATGGACACAAGCTTCTAAGTGGTTTCACAATGGTGTGGAGCAGAAAATAAGTTAGTGTGCATTTGGGCAATCTGAAAGAGACATTATCCATGGTAAGCACAAAAATCACTTAAGCATAGTTCAACCAAAATTTTATCAGCATCTATTGTATCATATTGTGTCAAATAAATTGTATTTCAGTGATTAATATTAGTGATTTTCTTATCTGTAAAACAGCAGCCATTAGCAGCCAGCTACTTTTCAACAAATCAATGTAGCAAATGACAAAATAATTATATTTTCTTTAAACCACTGCTCAGTTTATAACTTAAATTTGAGCTGCATTTTCAATTTCTGCACATTGCAGTAATTTGATATTCGAAATTCTGCTAATAAAGAAAATGTTTACATGAAAAACTTTTCCTCCACCCCAAAAAGTCTTTAGCCAAGTGATTAATATCAGGACTGTTTCACCATTAGAGTCAACTTATAATATTTATGAGTTTTCAAGTGTGGATGTAGAGGAGTGGAATTGTGATAGGAGCTTCTACATTGACTCTTTTCATGAGGCTCTGGATAATATGTATTGCAGCTGATAAATTCGAACAAAGGTTTAAAAGAGAGGTAACTGCTTTATGACAGCGAGCCAAAAACCTCAGTCAGGCCAAATAATACAGAGCAGATTCAACTAGATTTAAATGGACCACAAATTCCAAATTGTTACGTGGTGTACTCAACTGGCATTGTAAGCAACACTCAGATCTGGTCTTAATTTACATCAACAGACTAGCTGGATAGCAATAAACAGAACATTTGGCAACTGCATTTTCTTGCAAACTTTCAACCTTGCATTAATTCAAAAGAGGAATTGTTAAAGAAATAGATTGGGTACATCTGAAGAAAAATAGTTGGCAATATTGATCCAGAAAAAGTGACTATCAGTTGCACAAGCATAAAGTTTATGTTTTAAAACATATCTTTTATTTAATCAATGTAGCTCAGCAGACTTCAGATCTGACTTTCCATTGTTTGATGAAAATAAGATGAATGGTGTGTTTCCCAACTGATTATAGTAGATATATAACCATTGGCTGGAGGCGGGATTTCCACCCCCTTGCTCAGCCCAAAGTTCCACCTCAGAGAACTGTAGACAATCTGACTGTCCCAGCAGCTCTGTCATCCCAGCAGTACCAGCATTGGTGGCCAGGACCAAACTACAATCAGTGCCAAGATTGTAAATCCTGGAGTTAGGGTCAGATAAGACTGGAGTTGGGATTGTCATGGAAAGTGATGTCAGCCTGAATGGGCATAGGTGAGGGGTTTGGATTCTTGATTGAGAAGCCAGGAAGGGAGGTAGTGCATGGACAGGCAGATATATGAAAAAAGGGGTGGTGAGTGTCCTCAGTGTGTAACAACAATATAATATACAGCTTATAGAGACTGTAGTACAGTGAAAATGTATCTCACTATAGCATTCTACTGTTACTGCTACAGCTCCAAAATAGAATCATAACTGCAATCAATCTGTGTGAGATTGGTTATAGATAGTTATTCATAAATACAAACTATGTTGTCATAAAACAATCAGTAGTATGAGTACCAGATATATGATTGGCTGGCACTCATACCAACAATGGTTGATCACCATTTCTTCAACTCTGGCACTGTCTTTGAAATATTAAGCCCACAGCTAGCATAGAAATGAGAGATTCCCAACATTGATACATGTCCATCCTAGTTATAATTGTATGCAAAGAACTTTCCACAACCTTTCCATTTCATAGTTGCGCCTATTAATACTTGATTTGAAGCACAGGAAAATTTATTCATAGGTCAAATCCACAAACAATATGGAAAAGTGTTTATTGCTCATGAGACTAAGGATCAAATGTAGCAGCAAAATTTATTAAATATATACAGCAAGAATAAGGAGCAGCTTCATAAAAATTAAGCTAAAAATCACACAACTCCACGTTATAGTCCAACAGGTTTATTTGGAAGCACTAACTTTCGGAACACCGCTCCTACATCAGGTGGTAAAGGAGCAGTGCTCCGAAAGCTACTGCTTCCAAATAAACCTGTTGGACTATAATCTGGTGTTGTGTAATTTTTAACTTTGTCCACCCCAGTCAAACACCGACATCTGCAACTCATAAAAATTAATTCATCTTTAATGTTTCATTCAATCTGCAACACTTCTTATGGAACACCTATAAAAAATCTCTGATTTATCAGTTAAACGTCACAACTTACAACAACTGTTTCAGGAAAGACAAATGTGTTTTATTCAAGTTAACAGTGAGTTTTTATGACAGGGAACATGGAAACCATTCCTGAGCTGGAGAAGAACTGAACTCTTCTCATTCTTTATACCCTTGTTCCTAGCTCCAAGCTGTTCAGTTACCTGAGAATCAATCACACAATTATTGACAGACAGAAATGTCATTGATAACTGGTCACTAGTCCATAGATAAATCAACTTCTTGTTGCCAGCAAAAGCTGTATCTGTACACAGCCCCTCGGCCGCAAGTCATCTGCAACTCAACTCTTCAGATACTGCTTGTTCAAACAGTTGTTTATACGAAGCTTGGCATGGTGTCAGGTTGCATGCTTTCCAAAACTGCAGTCACTATGTCAAACACCTTCGTTTAATGTGGCTCATTCTTATTTCAGTTCACAATTTTAAAAAAGCACAAAATCAGAAGTACATAGTCCTTAAACAGCACTCTGCTTTCATTTTAGGTTTCTAGGATTCACCGTATTTTGCTTTTATCAATATCCTATATACCTTCTCCTTCGGTGACATTGCAATATAATCAGGAATAGAAGCTACCTCTAAATTCTCAGGCCTAAGCTCTCTGATTATTCCCTTTTCTCATTGCTACTGGAATACTTTAAAATCATGGGTGTTATGCTGAAGAATTAGAATTATAACTAACCAACACCATCAAAGCAAATATAACTTAATATTTAGTACAACTATTGTTTCTAGAATCTTGTGTGAAAATTGGCTTTTGTCTATGCCTCTCGATTTTAGCTCAGTTGGCTAGATGGATGGTTTGTAATGCAAAGTGATGTCAATAGCATGGGGTCAATTCCTGCACTGACTAAGGTCACTGTGAATGCTCCACCTTCTTAAACTTGCCCTTACCTGAGGCTTGATGCCCCTCAGGTTAAACCGCCACCAGTTGTCTCCCTATAAGAAGAGAACACTACGGTAACTTTATTTACTTACCTCAAAAATAACTCATTTGCTTAAAGTGCTTTGGGACAACCAGTAGATGACAAAGACTCTCTTTATTTTAGTAATATTTCATTGGGCTAAATAGCTTCTTTCTGTTCTGTACACTTGTACAACATAGTTGGTGACTTCCAACCCATAACTTCTCATTTCATCCTATTGACTCATGTGCACATAGAACATCCTACCCTTTGGCTGTGGAACAGACTAACTATTTGCTGGCAACTGTTGATTGACATAGAGCTGCTGGAATCTCAGAGAACTGCAATAGCAAATAAATAATATGAACAATGTTCGTACAGTTCCTCTGTCCACATTACACTTGAAGCTTTCTTCACACACTAAGTTCTTATTATTCGCTGTACCAAGTCAGTCACTCTGCTAGTGGCAGAAAGCATTTAAAACCTAACTGTACCCACCTGTTCCCAACTAACAAAAATACAGATGTAAGCAAAACCAGTCACTGTTGAAAATTTAGTCATCAATGTAAATAATAGGGCAACATTCAGTAGAATTCTATACCCTCTCTTTCTGCAGTTGTTTGATCTCTAAACCAAATAACCCGATTGCTATGTATGAAAATAAGGCTGCTGGTGTGAATTCTACATAGAAATGTGAGATGACTAAATAAAACTAATAAAAATAGAATTCCCTACTGAAAACACTCAACAGGTCATGCAGCTTCTGTGGAAAGAGATTTAGACTTAGTTCCAGTGGTCCCACGCAGGACAATAGACTCTGCCACAAGCTTCAATCCATCACAATCTCTTTTGTTGCAATGTTTGGTATCTTGTTCCTGAGGTTCCTCCTTAGAAGTACTTCACCAAGTCTTCTTTGATCAACCCCATCTTCTCCTCCGATCTGGTGGAGGCAGAAGCAAATATATTCTAGTTAAGCAGGGGAATCAAAAGCTATCAGTGGGAGTTTGGAGTTCACAATACGAACAGATCAGTCCAGAACTTATTGAATAGCGGAGCCCCTGTCAGCATTCAACATCACCTCCTTCAGAGTGAGCTGAAAAAACAAGAGGACATAGAATGGGAGATTATAAAGTTTTCCCATATTGCGGAGAGAATGTTGAAAGTGTGCCTGTGCTGGTCTTGTTGCAGCAGCTGGAGATGTGCCTTCAGACAATAAATCTTTGGTGTCACTAGAGTGATCACTGATGGATGTTTTGAAAGCCTTCTTGAAATCAATGCTCTAGGGTCTGCTGTATGATACTTCTGAAGGTAAAGCTATACATACAGCACCATCACCTGGAATATTATGCACTGCTCAGAAACATGATGGAAGCAAGTTTAACTGAGGAAGTGGAGAGGGTATTGGATGATTATTTGGATAAAAATAGAGTCATATAGCCATAGAGATGTACAGCACAGAAACAGACTCTTCGGTCCAACCTGTCCATGCCGACCAGATATCCCAACCCAATCTAGTCCCATCTGTCAGCACCTGGCCCATATCCCTCCAAACCCTTCCTATTCATATACCCATCCAGATGCCTTTTAAATGTTGCAATTGTATCAGCCTCCACCACTTCCTCTGGCAGCTCATTCCATACACGTACCACCCACTGTGTGAAAAAGTTGTCCCTTAGGTCCCTTTTATGTCTTTCCCCTCTCACCCTAAACCTCTGCCCTCTAGTTCTGGACTCCCCCACCCCAGAGAAAAGACTTTGTCTATTTATCCTATCCATGCTCCTCATGATTTTATAAACCTCTATAAGGTCACCCCACAGCCTCCGAGACTCCAGGAAAAACAGCCCCAGCCTATTCAGTCTCTCCATGTAGCTCAACTCCTCAAATCCTGGTAACATCCTTGTAAATCTTTTCTGAACCCTTTCAAGTTTTACAACATCCTTCCGATAGGAAAGAGACCAGAATTGCACGCCATAGTCCAACAGTGGCCTAACCAATAGTGTACAGAAATATGGGGAAAAGGCAGGAGCTTGGCACTAGGTAACGGAATTAGTGCAGGCATAATGAGCTAAACGGCCTCCATAACAATTCTGTGAATCTGTGAATCTATGTTTTTGGGATTTAAAAATCTATCTGTTCTTTAGCTTTTTTTTTTGTACTGGGCTCCACCATCATTGAGACTGGAGCTATTTTAGATGCTCCTCCTTCAATAAGTTTTTTTAATTGTTCATCATCATTCATGACTGGATGTGGCAAGGCCACAGATCTAAGATCTTATCTGTAGAATCACTTGCATCTGTCTATCATATGCAGCTTCTGCCTGTTTTTCATATAAATGTACTATGTTGTTGCTTCCAGGTTGATTTTATATGTACCCCTGATGTCAATAAACATATCAACAACAGCAAGAGCTTCGACAGTTATTTAAAAAAAAAAGAAAGAGTCTCGCTAAAACAATTGCACGACACTTAGAGAATGCCAATGGAGGATTAATAATGTGGAGCAGGAAATAACAGTTAACTTAAAGCAATATTTTGCATCAGTGATCATGATGAAGGACACAGCAGACATCCCAAAAATTTGAGATAAGCAAAGTGTTAATGGGAGGAAAAGTCTTGTAACAGTCCCAATCACCAATGGGTTTGAAGGCACCAATGTGACCGAGGCCTGATTGCCTGCATTCAAAGTTCTTAAAGGAAGTGATTGCAGAGATAGTGGTCAAAATATTCCACAGCTCACTGGATTTCAGTGAGGTCTATCTTTGAGAATATAGCAAGTAGAGTCAATAAAGGTGTGATGTAATCGTATTCACAGAAGGCATTCAATAAAGTGCCACATAAAAATTTATTGCACAGGTAGGAGCTAATTTAGGAAGAAATATATTAGCATAGATTGAGATTAGTTTATACACAGCGATTGGTCTTAATGGATCTTTTTCAGACTGGAAAGACATAGCTAGCGTTATGCAACCAGGATCAGTTCTGGTACTTCAATTATTTACTATCTGTATTAATAACTTGTAGGATGGAGGTAAAGTGTAATTTATCCACATTTGCCGATTTTACAAAAATACATAGGAGGATATAAGGAATATAAGGAAATAAGGAAGTTAATAAAGAATTATCAATGGGCTGAGTGGGTGGACAATGGAGTTCAATGTAAGAAAGTTTGAGGTCATGCACTTTGGTAGGAAGAATGAAAAGGCAGATTATTATTTAAATGGACAGAGATTCCAAACAAAGTGGTGTACAAAGATCTGGGAGTTCTTGTGCATGAAAGACAAACATTACATGCAGGGGGAGCAAAAATTAAGAAGGCAAATTAAATTGTGATTTTTATTGCTCGAGGTCAGATTTTAAAACTAGGGAAGTCTTGTTACAACTGTACGAGGTGTTAGTACTGAGTACAGTTTTGGTCCTTGTATTTGAGAAAGGATTTTCAGGTTTTGGAGGCAGTTCAAAAAAATGTCTAGGCTGATTCGTGAGATGATGGGATTGACTTATTAAGAAACATTAAATATTATTCATTAATCTTTATTCATTAAAATTGAAAATAATGAGGGCTGATCTTACTAAAGCATACAAGATTCTGAGGGGTGTTGACAGGGTAGATGTTGAGAAGATGTTTCCACTACTAGGGTATCTTGAACTAGGGACATAGTTACAGAATAAGACGACACTCATTTAAAACTGAGATGCAGAGCAATTTCTTCACTGAGTGTCTTGAATGTCTGGAATTCTCTACCACAGAGAGTTGTGGAGGTTAGATCACTGAACCTATTTAAACAGGAGGTAGATAGACTGAAATATCAAGGGGTTGAGGGCTTTGAGGGGTTGAGGCCTGGGACAGGTCAGCTGTTATCTTACAGATTGGCAAGGCAGCCTTAAAGGCGAAATAGCCTGGCCCTGTTCCTATTTTTTATGTTCATATGTTGTTCTGATGTTAGTCCTAACATGTCCTCCTGCACTCTTCATTGAGTCAGGGTTGGTGGTATTGGTAAAATGCAGGATATTCAGATCTTTGAACTTATAAATTGTGTTTGAATACAATTCTGCTGCTAATGGCCCACACTGCCTCATGAATGTTCAGTCTTTAGTTGCTAGACTTGTTTGAAATCTGTTATGTTCAGCACACTGGTAGCATCACACAACACAGTGGAAAGTATCCTCAATGCGAACATGGGACTTCCTCTCTCCAAGGATTTCAGTTATGGACAGATGCATCTGTGACAGGTATATGGGTGAAGTATATTTTTCTCTCTAATTAGTTCCTGCACCAAGTGCACCAGGCCGGTCCAGCAGCTATGACCTTTAGAACTTGACCATCTTGGTCTGTAGTGGTGCCACGGAGCCACTCTTGCTGATGACCATTGAAATATCTGGATGAAGGAACTCAGGGTATGTTTGCTAAGTTTGCAGATGACACAAAGTAGGTGAAGGTACAGGTAGTGTTGAGCAAGCTGTGAGATTGCAGAAGGACCTGGACAGGCTAGGAGAGTGTACAAAGACGTAGCAGGTAAAATACAATGTGGGAAAGTTTGAGGTTACGCACATTGGTAGGAAGAATAAAGGCATAGACTATTTTCTAAATGGGGAAAGACTTCAGAAATCTGAAGCACAAGGGAATCCTAATTCAGGATTCTCTTAAAGTTAAAATGTAGGTTCAGTTAGGAAGACAAAAGCAATGTTTGTATTTACTTTGAGAGGACTAGAATACAGAGCAGGGACGTACTGCTAAGGCTGTATAAGGCTCTAGTTAGACCGCATTTGGAATATTGTGAGCCGTTTTGGGCCCTGTATCTGAAGAAGGATGTGCTGACCTTAGAGAGGTTCCTGTTGAGATTCATAAGAATGATTTGGGGAGTGAAGGGCTTGTCACATGAGATAGGTAGAGGGGTAGGTAACATTGAGGAGGCGGGGAGACTGCAGAAAGATTTGGACAGGTTGGGAGAGTGGGCAAAGAAATGACAGATGAAGTACGATGTGGGAAAGTGTGAGGTCATGGTAGGAAGAATAGAGGCAAGGACTGTTTCCTAAATGGGGAGAAAATTCAGAATTCTGAAGTGCAAAGAGACTTGGGAGTTCTAGTCCAGGATTCTGTCAAGGTTAACTTGCAGGGTGAGTGAGTAGTTAGAAATGCAAATGCAATGATGGCATTTATTTTGACAGAATTTGAACATGAAAGCAGGGATGTACTCCTGAGGCTCTATCAGGGTCTGGTCAGAGTATTGTGTGCATTTTTGGGCCCCATAGCACAGGAAGGATGTACTGGTCCTGGATTGTGTTCAGAGGAGGTTCACGAGAATGATCCCAGAAATGAAGAACTTAACACATGAGGAACGTTTGAGGACTCTGGGTTTATATTCAATGGAGTTTAGAAAGATATGGGCGATCTAATTGAAACATACAGAATACTGAATAGCCTGGACACAGTAGATGTTGGGAAGATGTTTCCATTGGTAGGACAGACTAGGACCTGAGGGCACAGCCTTAGAGTAAAGGGAAGACCTTTCGGAACGGAGATAAGGAGAAACCTCTTCAGCCAGAGAGTAGTGAATCTATGGAATTCATTGCCACTGAAGGCTGTGGAGGCCAGGTCATTGAGTATATTTAAGACTGCGATAGTTAGGTTCTTGAATATCAAGGGAATAAAGGGTTTTGGGGAGAAAGCAGGAGAATGGGGTTGAGAAGCTTACCAGCCATGATAGAATGGTGGAGCAGACTCAATGGGCTGAATGGCGTAATTTCTTATAGTCTTATGTACTCTGAGGGTGTATTTGATGGAGTTTAGAGGAAGAAGGGGCATCTCATTCAAACTTATAAAATGCTGAGAGGCCTCGATAGAGTGAAAATGAAGAAGATGTTTCCAATAGTAGGAGACTAGGACCTGGGGGCACAGCCTTAAACTGAAGGTGATGACCCTTTATAACTGAGATATGGAAGAATTTCTTTTTCAAGAAGTTGAATCTGTGGAACTTGTTTCCACAGAAGACTGTGGAAGCCAGGTCATTGTGTGTCTTTAAGATAGAGATGGTCTTTGTTTAGTAAGGGAATCAAAAATTACAGAGCAAAGGCAGGAGAATGGGGTTGAGAAAAATATTTGCCATGATTAAATGGTGGAGCAGACTCAATGGGCTCAATGGCCTAATTCTGTCCTGATATTTTATGATCTTATGGTCATACCATATGCAAACTCTATCCTGTGCCCTTGCCACCTTCAGTGAGTCCTCCAAATAGTTTTCAACATGAATAGTTTTCTTTACTCAGCGAGTCGTGAGTTCATGGAATGCCCTGCCAGTAGCAGTGGTGGACTCTCCCTCATTATGGGCATTTAAGCGGGCATTGGATAGGCATATGGAGGATAGTGGGCTAGTGTAGGTTAGATCACTATAGGATAGTAGGCTTGGATCAGCGCAACATCGAGGGCCGAAGGGCCTGTACTGCGTTGTATTCTTCTAAAAAAAAAAGGAACACTGCTTCATCAGTTGAAGGGTGGTCAGTACTGAGTCGCTATGATACTTCACTGGGTCTGGAGTCAATGTTGAGGACTCAAACAAAAAACAAACCTATTAGAGAAACTCAGCAGGTCTGGCATCATCTGTGGATCGAGAAACGGAATTAATATTTCAAATCCAGTGAGTTCTAAATTCTTGAGTTCTGACATAGCAAGGGATGGCGATGGTGTTGCCTTACAATTTATGTAAGGTGTGATTCTGTCAGTAAGAAAATGTAAGTTTTTGATTGCTAGTCTGAGACACTGTTCTTTTAATGTTGTCACAAGTCCCCAGATGTTAATGGTGAAGAGTTTCCAGGGTCAGTAGGGCTGTGTATGCTGTTCAGTGTCTTGATTGATAATAGTTGGTCCATCTAGTTTCATTTCTTTTATTAGAATTTGTCACACCTTGATACAACTGAGTAGCTTGACATGACATTTCAGAGGACAGTTAACAATCAATTGCATTGCTGTGAGTATGGAGTTATATGTAGGCAACATGGGTGAGGACTTTCTTCCCCTAAAGGAAAAAAAAGGACTTTAGTTAACCAGCCATATGTCACTATTATACCAGTTTTTAATTTCATACTTTTTTTAATCAATTATATTCAAATTTCATCCTTTGTTATGGTGGGATTCAAACCCATGACCCCAGAACATCAAACAGAGTCTATGGTGACAATGCCTATACACTACTCCAACCCAAGCAGGCAATAAAGTCACTAGTGTACTTGGTTAACACTGCTGACACCTGTAACTGTGGCCACCTTGACAGATGCCCTGAAGGTTGTAGTGATACCATGCCACTCAGATACAATACAGGAGATCTTAAACAAGACCAGAGCAACAAAATCTCCATCTTTCAAAATGAGTTCCTGGGCTATATCATTAAGAGTTTCACTCCTGCATTTTGGAGCTTTTAATAGTTCTATCACAGTTTGATTGAACTTATCAAGAAAGCCTGAGTATCCCTGTATTTACAAAAGGGAGTAAGTGGTAGATCTGCCTAAGGGGGCCTCTCATTGGAAGGCTCTTGCTTCAGTGGATGAGTAGAATCTGGTTGCAACTGTATACAACTTCATTTTTCACCCTTCATTTATAGCACTTGGGAAATTTACCAGGCTTAGATCAAAATTTCAAACCCAGAGCTGCAATGTAGAAGACACCAGAGCTGTACACCAGAGTCTGACATTTATGGATATTTGTCCCTTATACACATATAATAAAGTATCACTCTGATGCCAACACCTTGAATTAATTAGGATTCATGGATTTGAAGGCTCTTGTCCAGACACCAGAAGCACAATAACTTCCTTTATGTTTCAATGTGTCTCAATATTGTTTACAACTGGAAGAAAGATTGGAAACTGCAGGAGGATTTGCATTACACTGAAAATTCACAATCAGAGTCATTGTTTTCTAAACGTGAGGGAATATTCCACCCACTGCGTGTCAGTGGTGCCCAAGTGAAATGCCTTGTATGTCTGTGCGTGTGCATGTGTGTATGTGTGTGTGTGTGTGTGAATGGGCATTACATAAGTGTGCAATCTGACTTGTACCAGAAAGGGAAGCAGACTTGATCAGAGAAATCACTGAGGTTCAACAAGCAACATATCCAATTTAAACAGAATACCAAAGAATGGTCGATATTGAAATTCAGCAGCAAAATCAAAAATTGCTGAAATAACTCAGGTCTGGCATCATCTGTGGAGAGAAAACAAAGTTAATGTATCGAATCCAACAATCCTTCAGAATGGAAGTTCTTCAGTTTTGTAGAAGGGTCAATGGACCCAAAACATTGACTCTGCTTTCTTTCCAAAAAAAATCCAACTTACTTTCATCTGCAGATTATCATAAGATTTAATTTTGATTTTTATTTACATCTTTAATGCTTCTGGGCTGTGTTTTTTTGGCAGCTGACTTGCTTAAAATGATTGCTTTCTTTTGCATTTATTTGACCTCTTCCCATCATTTTCTTGGACGAAGAAAGAAATTCCTGTGGAGTTAAACAGTTTCATTTTATTTCTCCTCAAATTCACCTTCTCTTTCACATTTTTGGCCCCCTCATGACACCCCACACCAACCACACATTAGAATAGATGCAATACAGAAAGATAATGCTCAAATATAAATCATAGAAAATGGTAAGAATTTGCGATCCTTTGAGTACATGAGTCATTTGGTTTTTTAAAATGTAATGTTTAATATTCACTGACTGGACCAGCATTTGTTGTCCATCCCTAATTGCCAAGTGGGCAGTTAAGAACCAATCACATTGATGTGGGTCTGGACTCACATGTAGGTTAGACTACGAAAGGACAGCAGACTTCCTTCCCTAAATGACATTAGTGAACCGGATGAACCTGCCCCACAAATCAACAATGGTTGCATGATCATTATTAGACTCGTAATGTCAGATTTTTTCCTTTATTGAACACGAACTCCAACATCTGCCATTGTGCGATTTGAACCCAGTTAGCCAGAGTCTCTGGATTAATATCCTAGCAATAATACCGCTAGATCATCACCTTCCCATTTCTTCATAATTCTCCCACACTCTTACTTCTAAGGCTTTCTGTTATTTTTTCTAAATTGTCATAAGAGATTGGTAAAACCCCATGAAAATTCACTCTGCTGGAGCTCCAGCACCTTGCCTAAGCAACCATTGTTCACATGAGGATGCCAATGGCTTGAACAGTAACAGGTTTTGTTTTTCAAGATGGAGGTGATGGGAGGGTAGGAAATGTTTGGACTCCTGCTTCAGATTACATAGGCGGCCACATTATTCTTTGTTTTTTTTTTGTTTTGTTTCTTCATTTCTCCTTTGTAGCAAAGTTCACCTTTGCTTCTTTTCTGCGGCTGTGGTGGAGGAAAGTGATTGCGAGGGCCTGTTGCGGCAGTGGCAGCCTGGTGGCTCAGGAAGTCCATTCCTCACGGCCATAGCACCTGCAGCTTTATCAAAGGTTTCATCATCAGTGCAGTGGTTTCAGCGGTGGCTATGGTGGCGGCAACTTGGTGATTCGGATTCGTTCCTTGTTGCTATGGCGACAATGTGGCTGCTTCAAGCAGCAACTGAAGTGGCAGTGGCTTCAGCGTGGTGGATCTGATCTGTCCTTCCTTACTCTGGCAGCAATGCAGCGGCTTCAGTGTTGATTTTGGCGATGGCGGCACAGTGGATCTGGTCTGGAAATCTTTGCTTTGGCGGCCTGAGGGACAGCTTCAGAGGTAGCATCCTGCAGCCAGTCCAGAAACCCAGGAGCTGTGGATGGAACAAAAGTTGAACTTTATCTTAACTTTGTCTTAATTACTTCTTTTTAGAATTTCCATTATTAAAATGGTGCTGAATTGCGACAACTTATATACATCTCACTGTATTTTCATAAATACAAGTGACAATAAATTGCTATTCTATTCTATTCATATAGCACCAAGCCTTATCCCATCTGCATCTCCTATCCATAAATGAGCATCTTTGCAAGTCTCACTCTCCTGCAATCAGGTGTGGGACTCTTCATCAATCTTTTCCTTTTAAATCTAGGATGCTAAAGGCTACTGCTGTAGCCCTATCCCGGCTAAGATAATTTAATACAGAATTAGGATAAAATTTGGATCCTTTCTGATTTGCTTGCTCAGTGACTCATTGTATAAATACACCAAATCAGTTGGGGGATGTTTGTGTTTATTCCTCAACTGCACTCTGAGGTGCAACCTTCTGAATGCTAGCTGTTGTCAGGATCCCACAAATTCTTGTGAGCTATATTAAACTCTGAAAGATGTTTTCAAAGGAGAGCTTTATTCTCCATACTTCTTGCACTTTGCCAGTTCTCAAGATGGCCCACTCTCAGGATATGAGTGAGCAATTTCTTGAGGTGTGCCAGGAGTAACTTACATTAGATTCTGATCAACCAAATGGTCATGGAGTTCCCAGGACAGTCAGTACTTGCATATTAATCTTGACAGCCCTTAATTATTTAATTATAAATTAATGTTTGGACATTAGGCAATATTTCCTGATGGTTTAAGTAGCAGTTCCAGAAATAATGCTACAAATTGTGAACGTCAGCTTTAGTGGATGAAGGTTCCCATTTTCTAATACATAAGATTAAAGCATTAGCAACATGTTTATAGTTCAGGAAGAAAGCAGCAATTAAGAATATTAATTACATTTAAGTACCTTTTGGTTTCTGAATTATTCAGGAGCATCCATGCCTATTGTGCATATCTCAAACTCAAATGTAACAAATGTACCAATATAAAAATATGTCACCAGCCAAAGGAAGGAACAATGCAGTGCTAACAAGTCAATCTTTCTTTAAAAGTATAGAATATTTAGAAAATTTGTTTGCCATCCATAGGAATCATGACAGTCTGACTTAAGACCTCTTAATTAATGATAACCTGAGTCATATTAGCTCACACACACTCATATCATAGTCAAATATAACAGCCAGAAATACTGGTGTGGAACCTCACCTATTTTACAACACAGAAGAAGGGCATTCAACCATTCATACCTGAGCCAACTTTTTGAAACAATAATTCAATTAATTACACTGCCTTGCTTTTTCATAGGAAATAGGAGCAGGACAACATGAAATGGTTGTTAAGCCTGACTCCATGGATAAAATATAATCATTGCTATTCTGAACTTCAACTTCACTTTCTGCCCATTCCCCATATCCCTCAATAGCCTGAGATGCTAAAAATGTGCCTATGTGAGCCTTAAATAGTCAATTCCTTCTCCTGTTTGTAATAGCCTTATATTTTTGAAAAGACACTGAATAACTTATTGCCCTGTTTACACCTATGCTTTACTTGTTGATATCTTATTAGGAGCTTGCTTCATGCATGAAACTGCATTAACTAAGGTCTTCATCAAGATTAAAATGAACCCATGTGTTTCTGGTCATCAGTTATCCTCAGATTGAATCTGCTCCACTAATGATCAACTCCATAAACTATGTTGCAAACTAGAAATATTTACAGTTTTCCCAGCTTCATGGCTTTCTTGGGTACATTCCTGATATCTTCCTAGTCATTAAATGGAAACAAAGATGAAAAATCATAGATCAAGGCAAATGAGCTTTTAGTGCACAATTCCCGAAAGCAGGTTTTCATATTTTGACACTTGCATAGCTGTAGATTCTGTGTAAGCTTCTTAGTCACTTTGGGTTTTTCTGGAAGTTACTGATATTGGATTGTTTTCCTTTATGGACAGTGGAGCAAACAAAATGATGTTGTCATTTAGGGAATGGTGCGCAGTTATGATAGAATGGAAAAAGAAAAAAGACAGGAAGTCAGAAAACTTCAACCTTTTAGGAAAAATTCCAATTGAGCAAAAAGATTCCACGAAGCAGCATAAAATCTAAACACAAAAAAGTCACAGAATGAAACATTGTCAGCGCTCAGTTTCATAAATTTGAGAGCACTACATGTAAAAATTACAAGACAATAAAATGTCTGACCAAATATTAATTCCCTGAAAAGAACTTGCTTTATAAACTAGATTGGATATTACAGTCAATATATTCATACAGTTCTATTCTTACTATTCATATAGTTCAAAGCTGTTGCTGAAAGAGGTTGTGACAGACGAAGAATTAATCATTAAAGAAATCAAGGATTATGGGGAAAATGCTGGAAAGTGAAGTTGAGCATAATCAGATCAGCTATGATTGCACTGAAGGGTGGAACAGACTCATAGAATCCCTAGAGTGCAGATAAAAGCCATTTGAGTCAGCACTGACCCTCTGAAGAGCATCCCACCCATACCCACCCGCATCCTTGGATTTCCCATGGCTAACCCATTTAGCCTGCACACCCCTGGATACTACAGAGCAATTTAGCACAGCCAATCCCCCTAATCTGAATATCTTCAAACATCTTTAAGGCATCATGGTGGCTCAGTGGTTAGCACTGCTGCCTCACAGCACCAGAACCTGGGTTCAATTCCACCCTTAGGCGACTGCCTGTGTGGAGTTTGCATATTCTCCCTGTGTCTGCGTGTGCTCCCTCCCACAGTCCAGAGATGTGCAGTTTAAGTGAATTTACCATGCTAAATTGCCTGTTGTGTCCAGGGATGTGCAGACTAGGTTTACTAGTTATGGGAAATGTGGGGTCATGTGGATGGGGTGGGTCCGGGTGGGATGCTCTTTGGACGGTCATTGTGGGCTGAATGGCCTGCTTCCACACAGTAGGGATTCTATGTGGGAGGAAACTAGAGGACCTAGCAGGAACAAGGAAAATGTGCAAACTCCAAACAGTTGTTCAGAGCTGAAATTGAACCTGGGCCCCTAGTGTTGTGAGGCAACAGTGCTCACTACTGTGTTGTAAGTGGTCTATATTTCTATGTTTCTTAGCAACTTCTGGACACATAAGGGATTGGAATGCAATGTTTCACATTCATGTGACGATGTACCATCAGATGCAGCAGCTGAAAATGTGTTGCTGGAAAAGCGCAGCAGGTCAGGCAGCATCCAAGGAGCAGGAGAATCGACGTTTCGGGCATGAGCCCTTCTTTAGGCTCATGCCCGAAACGTCAATTCTCCTGCTCCTTGGATGCTGCCTGACTTGCTGCGCTTTTCCAGCAACACATTTTCAGCTCTGATCTCCAGCATCTGCAGTCCTCACTTTCTCCACCAGATGCAGCAGCCATGTTAACTGTCATCAAGGTCTGCTGGATACCATTGTGTGTTACACATGTCATACAGAACACTTGTGCACAGACATCTTCTAGATTGATTTAGACGTCACAGGGATGTTAGTAAAATGTTTGTCATGTAAACCCAGGTACACACAAGATATTTGAATCTCAGCATGTCAATATTAGAGTCACAGAGTCATAGAGATGTACAGCATGGAAACAGACCCTTCGGTCCAACTACATGCCATGTAAAACAGATCAGCATGGCTGGCCTGTTTAGCTATGTAGATTGCTGTCCTTTGAAGAACAGTCTGTTTGACAATCCAGTTGTAACACATCTGCCTATTTACCTAGTGATATCATTTTTCATGTCTTGGTTGTCATGGCATTTGCACGCCCGAGAGCTATTTACACCTTCTTAACACTACAATCAATCTTTTGTCCTGTGTGTACCATTACTGAGAACTGTATGAGCTTTGCCTGAGGAGGAATGTTGTCCATCCCAGTGTGTCTGGTGATTCTAAGACAGAGTCAGATCAGGCATATAATACAATGTGATTAGATTACTTACAGTGTGGAAACAGGCCCTTCGGCCCAACAAGTCCACACCGACCCGCCGAAGCGCAACCCACCCATACCCCTACATTTACCCCAACACTACGGGCAATTTAGCATGGCCAATTCACCTGACCCGCACATTTTTTGGATTGTGGGAGGAAACCGGAGCACCCGGAGGAAACCCACGCAGACACGGGGAGAACGTGCAAACTCCACACAGGCAGTCGCCTGAGTCAGGAATTGAACCCGGGTCTCTGGCGCTGTGAGGCAGCAGTGCTAACCACTGTGCCACCGTGCCGCCCAGCTCAAAATGTGCTCAAAATCCTTGTTACATCTCATGGGAAAGAGAAGTGCCATGATTATAGATGCACTGGATGCCTGAATCCGGGCACTGGGTATCTCCATAGTAGATACTTGCACTCAGTGAAGTGAATGTGCCTTTGTCCTGAGGCAAAACAACATAATTGGTACCAGCATTGGCCTTTCCTCTGCTGCAGGGCATTTTCTCATCATAGGATTTCCACTAAGAAGGGATTGTTTTAAAGAGGAATAATGCCTGTCATGACAGTCTGGGCCAGGCAATTAGGCAGCACGACATAAGTGTGGGTTCTGAGCTACTCTCAAGGTACTCCTCCCCCTCGCCTTCCCATCCCCCTCCAC
>NC_057713.1:13917307-13918456 GCF_004010195.1 Chiloscyllium plagiosum
TCTCAATCTAGTAAGCGTCATGCAACTTATTTTAATCTGATGCATCTGAATGTGTGGTTTGTGCTATCCATGTAGCACCCTCAGTCCTGGAGGAACGCTGTCTCATTTTTATTGTATCAATTGTATATGGTAGAAGTGACAAATAAAAAAAACTACTTTACTCTACTCAACTCTACCTGGTTTCTGCCTCTCACCCTTGCTAAAAGATGTGACTCACGGCATTTGTGTAATTATAGGGAACAAATTTACAATTTCCTCATTTGTTTCTTTAAATATCCTGGGATGCTCATCAGGATCTGGAGATTTATCTATCTGAAATCTAGTTACCTTCTCCATTCTCATTTATTAAACTTACACTGAATATAATAAATTCCTTTCAATTACTTTAAGTTCCCAGCTAACAAAAGTATTTTGACCTGATTACCTACTATGAAAACAAATGCCAAATTTGTCACTTTTTTATTATCCATTCAGCCGTTTGGTATTTCGGAACTTCGAAATCCTTGAATTGAGTTACTCCAGTTATATTACGCCAGCTACATTACATTGCTTTCTCTCTGGCAATGTGTTGACCAATCAGATTCAGCTTATCAATCAGCAGCTTTATCTCCAATGGCATACATTTTTCCGATTGTTTGAAATTTGGCATTCTTATGTTTGCCCAGACGAGTGCAAGATAAAAAAAATCTCCAGCAATACGTTTCCCTTTCAGCATTATTGCCCATAATTACCTCACCTGCAAGTTACAAAAGGCCTGGATGCCGCTTTAACTCTCTCCAGTCTTAATGCATCGATTATACATTTCTGAACCCAATTTTGATTTCCTTGAGAATGCATCCAGTTGTACATTTTAAAATATAGAGTAAGGATTTCCTAAAGGCATAGAACATAGAACATTACAGCGCAGTGCAGGCCCTTCTGCCCTTGATGTTGCGCCGACCTGTCATACCAATCTGAAGCCCATCTAACCTACACTATTCCATGTACGTCCATATGCTTGTCCAATGGCGACTTAAATGTACTTAAAGTTGCCGAATCTACTACAGTTGCAGGCAAAGCATTCCATACCCTTACTACTCTCTGAGTAAAGAAACTACCTCTGACATCTGTCCTATATCTATCACCCCTCAATTTAAAGCTATGCCCCCT
>NC_057713.1:13919533-14087434 GCF_004010195.1 Chiloscyllium plagiosum
TCCCTCCTCCCTACCTTTTATCTTAGCCTGCTGGACAAACTTTCCTCATTCCTGAAGAAGGGCTTATGCCCGAAACGTCGATTCTCCTGTTCCCTGGATGCTGCCTGACCAGCTGCACTTTTCCAGCAACACATTTTCAGCTCTGATCTCCAGCATCTGCAGCCCTCACTTTCTCCTCAAAGATTCTTAACAACCCTGTCAACCTGGGTGGCAACTTCCAATAATCTGTGTACCTGGACACCGAGATCTCTCTGCTCATCTACATTACCAAGAATCTTACCATTAGCCCAGTACTTTGCATTTCGGTTACTCCAACCAAAGTGAATCACCTCACACTTGTCCGCATTAACCTCCATTTGCCACCTCTTAGCCCAGCTTTGCAGCTTGTCTATGTCTCTCTGTAACCTACAACATCCTTCATCACTTTCCACAACTCCACCGACCTTAGTGTCATCTGCAAATTTACTAGCCTACCCTTCTACTCCCTCATCCAGGTCGCTTATAAAAATGACGAACAGCAGTGGACCCAACACCGACCCTTGCGGTACACCACTGGTAACTGGACTCCAGGATGAACATTTCCCATCAACCACCACCCTCTGTCTTCTTTCAGCAAGCCAATTACTGATCCAAACTGCTATATCTCCCACAATCCCATTCTTCCGCATTTTGTACAATAGCCTACTGTGGGGAACCTTATCGAACGTCTTGCTGAAATCCATATACACCACGTCAACCGGTTTACTCCCATTTACCTATTATGGGGCAAGGGCTTTACTTACATTTTGTGAGGCTTTAACAAATTTGGTGCCCAGACTCTTGGCATCACATATATCTCTACATTAAATTATGCTGCAAAAAGCTGATCACCAAATACTATGGGTCACTTGTGCTCAGTTCAGATTGGTAGATGAGCAGAGAGATCGCGGTCTGCAGGTACATAGATCCTTGAAAGTTGCCACCCAGGTTGATAAGATTGTTAAGAAGGCATATGGTGGTGTTAGCTTTTATTGAAAGAAGGATTGGGTTTCGGAACCATGAGATCATGCTGCAGCTGTACAAAACTCTGGTGCAGCCACATTTGAAGTATTTAGTACAGTTATGGTCACCACATTATAGGAAGGATGTGGAAGCTTTGGAAAGGGTTCAGAGGAGATTTGCTAGGATGTTGCCTGGTATGGAGAGAAGATCTTACAAGGAAAGGCTGAAGGACTTGAGGCTGTTTTCGTTCGAGAGAAGAAGGTTGAGACAGTTAAGATAATCAGAGGGTTAGATAGAGTGGTCAATGAGAGCCTTTATCCTTGCATGGTGATGGCTACCATGAGGGCACATAGCTTTAAATTGAAGGGTAATAGATATAGGACAGATGTCAGAGGTAGTTTCTTTACTCAAAGAGTAGTAGGGGTGAGGAATTCACTGCCTGCAGCAGTAGTACACTCACCAACTTTAAGGGCATTTAAATGATTCTTGGATAGGCATATGGACGAGAATGGAATAGTATAGGTTGGATGGGCTTCAGATTGGTTCCACAGGTTGGTGCAACATCGAGGGCCGAAGGGCCTGAACTGCACTGTAACATTCTATTTTCTATGTTCTGTGGTGCTACTAGCATCAAGCTTCACATCATTGGTCCCATATTTTTCCAGTCAATGAAAAGTACATTATGGTGAAATGCTTCAGAGTTCAAGAATTTAATTACCTTTCTCATGTTAGCATCCCAAAACAGAAAAATGCCTGGTCAGTAAAGAGTTGTTGGATATTATAATGGAGTTGAATTTATTAATAATGCAAATACAAAAAGTAATTTATATGTGATCTTATCCTTGTAACTTAATGGTTCATGCCATATTAGTCTGAACGAAGGTTAGCTATGGATCATTGAACACTGCACAACAAACAATCCGATACATTAGCATTCAGAATTTCCATTTCAACCAAATATCCCATTTATTTTTAATAGTAAGATGTGTAGCCATCTATGTGGAAATGTATTTATCTTAATTTAGTATCTTGCCATTGAAGGCTACTTCAGAAGCTGGCCTTCAAGAAGTTTTGGCATTGCAATAATTGTTTATCAGTTCTCTGCTTTGGTGAGGTAACTTACTCTGAATAAACCAGTTCCAGCAATAATTAAATTTATTTATATTTTCACGAATAATGTTTTATTTACCTGACATATTTATGTATATGTGTTCTTTTTCAATTATAAAATTTACTCTGGAAATGCTAGTGAAAATTGTGTGCTCCACTCACAAGACTTCTTGTTTTTAATATTTAGGGATTACATATCTGTTTGCAACTTCCACATGTCCAGTGAATTTCCCATTGAAGGGCTTGCAGAGGCTATTGAACAAGCTCCAGCAGAAATTTAAACAACTCCACTCTTGCCCAAAGGTTGGACTAAAAAACAGTTCTCAATTTATACTAATAGATTTGCAATGCGCACCAGAGCTGATGCTGCTGGAAGGAAGATGGTCCTCTTTAGCACTGAAGAGTGCCATCCACAGAAACACCAGGTCTGGCAGCAGATAACTTACACAATAAGTTTTCCCACAAGCATCCAGATGATCTGGATTGAAATGTACAAGGATGCTTTTAATTTAAAGGCTACTGAATGGCTTCCTTTGCCAAGTATACTGCCCTGAGAATAGTTGAAACAAAGAATTTCCCTCTATTCTATTTGCTCTATTCAAAACATTTATACGATCCTATAGTTATTTGAATTTTACCAGGCATAGCCTCAACACAAACTGCAACTTATATCCATATTGTCACATCATAAACTCCGCACAGAGCAAACCATTCCAATGTAAAATATGTTCCTTCACTTGCATGCTGGATAATTCTAGCTTTTATGCAAATTTGTGTCAGTATGTGCTTTTTAAGCATTTCAAAACTATGCTTACATCATTATTTAAAATCCTTCTCTTTGAGGAGATAATGCTACATATTATTGGATTTGGAAGCTTCCAGTGAGGAAGGAAGAAGGAATCTGGGAATCTCCCTGAATGTTAGAGTTAATCATCCTGATTTGGTCATACAGTATTCTACAGTCAAGAAAAACAAGGACCAGTATCTCATAGTGTGGCAGCTGGATGGATTTCATAATTTCTGCTCTCCAATTTCAATGCGTGTCTTCTGCAAAGACACCCTTAAACATAGCTAATAATGATAACCATGACCTCAAAGGGACAATTCATGCAAACTTTCTTTGTTTCAAATAAACCTGGCTCAAATATTTGTCAGAAAATTAATTGCACAATGCCTTTTGTCTTAGAGCTGTGCCATATAGTGTTGACATTAGATAATAAAGAACTCTTTTCTGCACCCATCATAACATTGTGCCACAGGAATGAGAGACTTGGTGTATTTTGAAAAAGCCAAAAACATGGAGGATTAAAGCAAATGCTGAAGATCTGAAATAAAAAAAAAAGAGAAAGCTGGTGAAACTCAACAGGTTTGGCAACATCTGTAGAGAAAAAAACAGAGGGCTGAATCTTGTCACAATTTGGCTAAGTGTTAACTTTGTCAAATGTAATGAAGCGTTTTTCTCAAGACCCAGAGCTCGGTGAGACACAGCAAGATTTGTCACTACATCATCACAAACTCATGACATTAGCTACCTACACCCTGCTAGAAAGGCAGCACTCTCATATAATGCTGTCCAATTCTCTCACTCTCTGTACCCAGAAGAAATATCTATTGCAGGGATATCCTGAAATTGGCAGTGTTCCCTGATGCCAAAGGCATTTAAAAGGCTTGTGTGAACCCACACACACAGTTAGTCTGGAGCTTCTCTGCATGGTGAGTGGCATTTGTCCTGGACATTTCAGAAAAAGAGAAATTGGTATTAGTTTTGCAGATAGGGAGCTGGAAGTTCTGGTGAACAAATTGGTACAAAAGGGAGCAGTCCTCTCCCCCTAGGCCACTAGACCATGTCAGCCTGTGTTGAGCTTGCCAATGTAGTCTCCTCCATCTGGGGTGGCACAGTGGCTCAATGGTTTGCACTGCCGCCTCACAGTGCCAGGGACATGGGTTCAATTCCTGTCTCGGGTGACTATCTGTGTGGAGTTTGCATATTCTCCCCGTGTCTGTGTGGGTTTCCTCCCACAATCCAAAGATGTGCGGGTGAATTTGCCATGCTAAATTGCCCATTGTGTTCGGTGCATTAGTCAGGGGTAAATATAGAGTACGGGAATGGGTCTGGGTGAGGTATTCTTCGCAGGGTCAGTGTGGACTTGTTGGGCTGAAAGGCCTGTTTCCATATTGTAGGGGATCTAATCTAACCTGGAGGAATACCCACTAAAATAGGTAGAAAGTGAATGACCCTCTCCACCACGCTAGGATAACTGTCACAATCTTTGCTTTGCTAACTCTCATTCACTGTAACTCAGCTACTACATACATCTCCTACCAAACCTCGTGATCTTTCACTCTCACTAATACTTGAACAGACTTCGTTCACTTGCACTCTTCCACTTCAACACCTGACACCATAGCCCCACATCCTGGTTTTACGATACCTACTCACTCACATAAATAACTACTGTTCTCCAAACTGCACCAACGTTAACAGCTATGCTACCTACTTTCATCTTACTTAATCCCTCCTTTTCTCTTATTCCTGGGGAAAACAGGCCACAATAGGGTAGAAAGATCGAAGATGAATGGATGTGTCTCCAACATTCCACTCATACCTCTTGTGAGGAAAGGATTCTGACCCTGACGACAAAAGTTGTTGTCTATTTCCAAGCCCTTTGTCAGGTATCAGAGGCTGCCCTTGATATACTGTGCTTGGACCCAATGACCCAAGGCTGTGTCCTTAATGTGACTGACTGACACTGACAACCGTGTCAAGCTTTCTGAGTTTGTGGAAAATGTCAAGGCAAGACAGAAGTACCATGAACCTCATATCTCTGGATCAGGGAGTAAAGTGCTAAATTGCAAAGAAAGGCACAAACCAACATCCAGGTAGGCTCACAGTGAATGGTGTCTAAGTGAGTGAGAAACTGGCCCTGAGATGCAACTTGGTCCAACCACGTGTGTAAGGTGTTGTAGCAATATTTCAATGCTCATCACCAGTGCACAAGGTGCAGTGTTGAAGTACAGAAGCATTCTTCAAATGAATTGGAGAGATGCTATGGTGGTTCTAAGAGGCTGTCAGCTGTCACATGCTAGCATCCATAGTTGAGAGTTACATGTGACTGATGCACTGAGACAATTATTGCCGAATGTCCATGCTGGCAGCCTGAATGACCAAGTGGTGAGCTGGCACCACCTAGTACTTGCTCAGACTTTCATGTTGGGAACTGTTGATATCTAGTTTCCTTGCAGTGGTGGTAGGATAGGAAGCTGCAAAATAATGTGCTGAGATACAGTGCTAATGAGGTTGTTAACAAGCAATAACTCTTGTTATTTGGCATCTTGCTGCTGCTTTGTGAGAATCTTGTCCCGATGCCCAGAACATATTTGGAAAATGTGGCGAGTTGCTCCTGACATTGAGAGAGGCCTTGCTGGATCTCCAAATTTCTTGCAATAGCATCCATAACATTCTGCAGAGACTTAATGTTTCAAGTTCAATATGACTCTTCTTCAGAATGTGGGGTATTTGGACAACTTCATCCTGTTTCTGTAAGGAGAGAGATGTAGATCTTGGGTAGACTGCTTTGCTAATAACATGTTTGGTATACTCATCAACAATTTGATATACTCATCAATAGGAAATTGGATAACAAAACAGATGTCAAAAAGTATGGTGCTGGAAAAGCACAGCAGGTCAGGCAGCATCTAAGGAGCAGGAGAGTCAACGTTCCAGGCCTAAGCCCTTCAATAGGAATGTGGAGGGGTGAAGAGGGCTGAGAGATAAATAGGAGGGGGGAAGGGCTGGGGAGTGAAGGTAGTTTGGATGCAGATAGATGCAAGTTGAGAGGTGATGGTGTTAGGGTGGAGCAGAGAGCGGATAAGTGGGAAGGAAGATGTACAGGTGTGACAGTTCAAGAGGGCGGTGCCGAATTGGAGGGTTGGATCTGGGATGAGGTGGGGGGAGGGGTGATGAGGAAACTGGTGAAATTGACGTTGATGCCATTTGGTTGGGGTGGTCCCAAGGCTGAAGATGAGGTGTTCTTCCTCCAGGCATCGGGTGGCTAGGATTTGGCAGTGGAGGAGGCCCAGGACTTGCATGCCTTTGATGGAGTGGGAGGGAGAGTTGAAGTGGTCGGCTATGGGGCAGTGGCATTGTTTGGTGTGTGTGTCCCAGAAATGTTTTCTGAAAAGTCCCGCGAGTTGGCGTCCTGTCTCCCCAATGTAGAGGAGACCGTATCGAGAGCAATGGACACAGTAGATGAGGTGTTTGGATGTGCAGGAAAATCTCTGCTAGATGTGAAAGGATCCTTTGGAGCCTTGGACGGAGGTGAGGGGGGTGGGGAGTGGTGTGGGTGCAAGTTTTACACCTTCTTGCAAGGGAAGGTGCTGGAAGTGGAGGATGGGCTGGTGGGGGGCATGGACCTAACGAGGAAGTCACGGAGGGAACTGCCTGACCTGCTGTGCTTTACCAGCGCCACACTTTTTGACTCTGATCTCCAGCATCTGTAGTCCTCACTTTCTTCTAACAAAACAGATGTGTCTTGCTGTAACCCAGAAACAATTGGAGACATAAATGTTGAAAGCATAGTCACCCTGGCTGTCACTCACAGTGCTGCTCTGATGGTGGAGGTTGACCATATGTTACACATAGCTCTGTCCTTGCAGAACATGCAGCAGCAGTATTTCTATCATTGTCAGTAGCTCTGGGTGGCTCACTGAGGGATATGGGTAAATTTGTCTTTGATACGGCATGACATCTTTGCTATTAATTCTTTATTCTCTATCATTAAAGCAAGAGAGGAATGCAATGAATACAATCTCTTTATCTCACAGATGTTGTTCAGTTAAAAGAAACAGAAAGTTCTGCATTAAATATCCTTCCCAACATGTGAACCTTGATAACATTCAATGACCATTTAAAATTGGGCAAGATTAGTACACCACATATGTGTGACATAGAAATTGAAAAGCTCATGTTTGCTATACAATACTATTCAGTAGAAGATTTGCATTATTAATATACATATAGTTTGTAGTGCTATAGTACTGTCATTTCAAAGACAATATTAAGCTCAAGAAGTGAGTGTGTTCAATCACTTCTAATATTTCTACCACTGCAATCACGCATTCTGTGTAAATATTTAGTGATGAGTATCTTTATACAGATGGATTTTAAACATGAGGTAAGTACACTCAGTTGATCGAAAGACACAGCTAACTTAAATTATAGTCAGTCTATTTTCCATCTGTTGTCACTTTGCTCCTACAGTTTATTTTCTTCCCCATTGTCAATTCCTTAGTCATACTTCAGCAAAATTATAGCCCTTAGCTTCAATCTTATATTATCTGTAATTTGTTTTGGTGGCCAGAGTTGGATCACTTTTCCCATTAAGATTAACATTTTTAGGGGAATGTAGATTTAGTGCAAATTATGAATAATTGTTTAAGTGCTTGTCTTTGTTTATCTTCCACCATGTATGTTTAATGTAATGTTCTCATTAATCTTAGATGACTTGCCCCCATACCCTCCATACTTTGCTATATTCCAATTTTGTATGCTATTTTTTATGCACAGTAGTTAGCACTGGTCACAGCACAAGGGACCAGAGTTTGATTCCAGCCTTGGGTGGGTATCTGTGTGGAGTTTGCACATTCCCCCTGCATCTGCTCTGGCTTCATCGCACAGTCCAAAAACGCACTGGTTAGGTGGATTGGTTATGCTAAATTGCCCTGTAGTGTGCAAACTATGTGGAAGGTAAATGCAGGGTTACAGGGATAGAGGGAGGTGCGGGGGGGTCTGGATAGGATGGTCTTCAGAAGGTTGGTGCAGACTCACTGGGTTGAATAGCCTCTTTCAGCACTATAGGAAATCCATGATTTTATAATATTCTATCATGTTATGATCAATGTTCCATAACCACTCTTCTATTACGCGCTTCTGAATTAATTTTCAATTATTTGCATAATACTAAATGTAAACTAGACTGTTCTTTAGTTGATTTATGAACATGCTGATCAAGAAAGCCTTCCTATATGCTTTCCTCAAAATTGTCCTCAAGACAAGTTTGGTTTGCCGAGTCTAAATGAAAATTAATGATAGCCAACACAGATGAAGGAGCAGTTGACCGCGAGGAATGAAAGCCAAATATTCAATTATTAATGTACACATTAATATTTAATTAATTAATAGATTAAGGGGTTACTAAACTTAAACAAAAATACTTAAGAAGTAAGGACAAAAACCAAACTATCAGCTTTAAGTAAATAGATGGATTACGCTAAATATACTCAACCGAGAAACAGAAATACCTCATAGGATTCAAATTAAATCTATCAGATCAAAGGCAAATCAAGAAGGAAAGAGAAATGCTGTAAAATGGATTAATAAATACAATAGATAGTGACAGCACAGGCAATGTATCATAGCTAAAGAATATGGGAAGTTGTGGCCAGTCCCGAGTGATCAGCTGAACTAGAGACACAATAATGTTTACGAAAGGAAGAGGATTATTTGGATAGTTTGCTCTAGAACTCTGTCGCATCAAAGGCAAACTCATATTTATTTGGCTAAGTGTGAGTTGCATCACATTTGGTGGAGTGATACTTGTCACAAGGCAGGATATGTTTTCTCAAAGTTGCTGCTTTAATTGTCAGAGATTTGACTATGGAATAAAAACAGAAATAGCTGGAGAAACTCAGCCAGTCTGTCAGCATTTATGGCACAAACTATTTCTGTTTATGTTTCACACTTCCAGCATCCACAGTTTGTTGTTTCAATTTCGGGCTTGACAATGGAGTAGGTTCCTCTCCCGCCATCTGCACAATTTGTGCAAAGTGGGGAACTTGCAGCAAAATAATCTCAACATTGAGAAGACCAGCACACCCTTCAGATGCTCATACAATTCTGGCTCAAGTAGACAGATACAAGGACAGAAGGAGGAATGTCTGACTAACAGCCAACATGTTATGCAAAACTAATGTTGCAGGGGAGAAGGAGCCACAGTGGAGTCAAAATGATTCAGTTAAAAGGAAATCATTTTGAACTAATTTATTGAAATTCTCTGAAGGAGTAACATGTGCACGGATAACTCAGAGCACATGAACACATTGCACTTACATTTCTGATAATCTGATAAGGTGTTACATTAAAGGTTACTGTGGAAAATTAGAGCTTATGATATAAGAGGTAACATATTGGCAAAGATAAAATATTGACCATCTGGCAGAAAACAGACAGCGTGCATAAATGGGTCTTTGCCTGATTAGCATGTTATGGTGAGTAAACTCCTGAAGGGTCCTGAGCTAGGGCCTCAACTTTTTAAAATTTACATCCATGACTCAGATGAGGGGGGAGAAAATATGACAGCTAAATTTTTGGATGACACAAAGAGAGGTAGGAAGTATGTTGTGAATAAGACATAAGAGTTTGAAGCTGCATATGAAGATGTTGAGTCAGTGGGCAAAAATCTGGGGGAATGGAGATATGAAGAATGAATAAAAGCAGAGTATTACTTACACTCATAATGACTGTGGAATTCCAAGGTGCAACAGGATTTAAATTTTGCAATGCATGAGTCACAAAACATTACTGTGCAGTTACAGCACATAATCAAGTGTGCAACTAGAATGCAGTCCTTTATTACATGAGGAATTAAATATAAATTAAGCAAGCTGTGTTTCATTTATACCAGGAATTTATGAAACAGTATCTAAAATTGTGCGTATAGTTTTGGAAAGATATAAATGTGTTGGAGGCAGTTCAGATGAGGTCTATTGGAATGAGCAGGCTGGCTAATGATGAAAAAGAGAACATGTTAGGCATATTTCCATTGGAATTTAGAAGACTGAGGAGTGAATGATTGAAGTGTATAAGTTCCTGAATGACAAACTGAATGTGAAAAGGATGTTTTCTCTTCTGAGTCGAGACTCAGGAGCACAGTTTTAAAGTTAGAGATCACCCTTTAGGACAGAGATTGTGATATAAGTTGTGTGAGATTCATATATTATTATTATTATTTATTTTAGAAATTGAATTTGAGCTGGTGGCATGTGAGTTTTTATCTATATGTATAAGGAGTTTGACTTGTCAGCTTTTCTGGAGTCAAGATTTTTAAACCATATATAAGACAGGCCAGCACTTATAGTGTTAAAGGAAACTGGGTTGTATTGTGAGAATTTTACGATTAAAAAAAAGTAAGCAGTGAAAAGCATCGGTTAGCATTTGGTTCAAAAAGATCAGGAATATATATGAAAGCTTTTCATTTCAGTTTGCAGAGAATTGACTGAGGTTAGAAGTGAGAACAGTTTCTCCTGGAGAAAGGAATTAGTTCAGAACAGTTTGTAAATTGATTACCTCAGGGCTTTAGTGAAAACAATTACAGACCAGAAGTGTTTGGTTAGGAAGCTGAATGGATTAATTGAAGCTAAGAATGTTTAAGTTCAGTTGTGTATATAAACATAAAAAAGGCTATCAGACTGCCAAAATCAGGACCTGAAACGGTTATGGCAAACATGTGAACATGTTTACTATAGGAAAGATACAGAGACTTTGGAGAGGGTGTAAAGAAGGTTTACCAGGTTGCTGCCTGGACTGGAGGGCTTGCCTTATGAAGAAAGATTGAATAAGCTCAGACTTTTCTCTCTGGAGAGAAGGAGGAAGAGAGGAGACCTGATCGAGGTGTGCAAAATAATGAGAGGAATAGATAGAGTCAATACCAAGAGACTTTTCCCCAGGGAAGAATTGATTGGTACGAGAAGTCATAGTTTGAAGATATTAGGAGGAAGATATAAAGGAAATGTCAGAGGTAAGTTCTTTATGCAGAGAGTTGTGATTGCATGGAATGCATTGCCAGGTGTGGTGGTGGAAGCAGAGTCACTGGGGATATTTAAGCGACTGCTAGACATGCACATGGATAGCAGTGAGTTGAGGGGTGCCTAGGTTAAGTTACTATAGTTTACATTAGAATTAAATCTCGGCACAACGTCGTGCGCCAAAGAGCCTGTTCTGTGCTGTACTTTTCTATGTTCTATGTTCTATGATACAAAGGAAATTCTCTCTGTGTTTTTAGTACTTTGAGGAGATTTTATTTTGTTGCATGTTTTAAAATGTTTCATATTGGATTATATTGAAATAGCTTTGTTTATTTTATTTTATCAACATTTCTTCTGATATGTTGTGAAAAACAAATCTACAGCATTGCATGATCGTGATTCTGTGAAGGACCATGTCACTAAAATAATACAAAAACAAAATATAATCTATCAAGCCAGATTTCAGCCTGGGATTACAACTGTCCAACAGTAACATCGGCTGAAGTCATAACAAGTGGGGATTCTTGCAGGATTTATATTCATTGACTTTATGACAGAAGTGTGCCTTTCCTTTCAGAACAACAGGTATGTGGTGAACATAAAACAGCAGTGGTATAGTAACATTTATTGCACAGATTTGGTAAATAGATTTACATGTTATAAGAGTTTTCTGGAAGTGGAAGATATAAGAGCAAGTTATTTAAATATATGATTGAATCTAAACTGAGAGTTTTAGCAGATAAATTGAAGGTGAAAGTAAAAGTAGGATCTCATAAGGATATGATTAGATTAGATTACATTACAGTGTGGAAACAGGCCCTTCGGCCCAACAAGTCCACACTGACCCGCCGAAGCTCCACCCACTCATACCTCAACCCCTACATTTACATTTACCCTTTCCCTAACACTACAGGTAATTTAGTACGGCCAATTCACCTGACCTGCACATCTTTGGACTGTGGGAGGAAACCGGAGCACCCGGAGGAAACCCACACAGACACGGGGAGAATGTGCAAACTCCACAGTCAGTCGCCTGAGGCGGGAATTGAACCCGGGTCTCTGGCGCTGTGAGGCAGCAGTGTTAACCACTGTGCCTCCGTGCCGCCCACATGATGCTTCATGTGATTATCCAACATTTAGAATTTCAGGAAGGAAAACCTGAAATCAAGGTGACACTGTTGGAATTAGCTAAGGTGCAGTTAGAAATGAAAAAAAAAACACGGTTAGAATACTATGAACAGATTTGGGCCCCTTATCTTAAGAAAGATGTACTGGCATTGAAGAAAACCCAGAGAAGGTTCACTATGTTGATCCCGAGTATGGACGGTTTATCTTATGAGGACAGGTTGAGTAATTTGGGACCAAATTCATTGGAGTTTAGAAGAATGAGCGATGATCTTATTGAAACATGCAAGATTCTTAGGGGAATTGACAGAAGAGATGTAAAAACATTGCTTCCCTGGATGGGAGAGTCTCGGATCAGAGTTCATAATCTCAGAACAAGGGGTCGCACTTTTAAGACAAAGTTGAGTAAGAATTTATTCCTCTCAGTGCGTAGTGAATATGAATAACTCTATAGAGGCTGGGTTATTGAGTACAGCCATGGCTGAGATAGACAGATTTTTAATCAGGAAGGGAATCAGTAAGAGGAAAAGACAGGAAAGTGGAGTTGAAGATTATCAGATTAGCCATGATTGAATTGAATGTCAGGATCAATGGTCTGAATGACCTTTTATCTGGCATTCTTCTTCCTTGTCCATCTGGCACCCAATCTTCCTAAGCACCCTAATATCACACATAACTTATGTACTTAACTTTGACAGCAGCTGTCAAGGTAACTGTCAAGAGCTTTAATTTCAGAATATGACAGCTGACTGCTATGGTAAGGGGGCATAATTTACTAAAGTTCTGCAGTACAAACAGTACAAAAGACATAAAGTTCAAAATCTCTGCATATTTACCTAAGGCATGTACAAATTGGCAGTGGGAAAATCAGATTACAGAGATGAACTCATTGCTCCAATACTGGTGCAATGGGTTACAATTTGTGAGCCACCAGCACCAGTATTCAGCAAAGCAGTATCTGTAGCAATAGGACAGTTTTCCTCTGATTCATATTGGGGCTAGTACTCTTAGTAACTGCATAATTAGAAACGTTAAGAAGATTTTAAACTGAGTTGTGAGGTAAAGTATCAAATGAATCAAATTTGGAAAGAAAAGGTAAGAGTTTTACTATGTGGCAAAAACAATGTAGCATTGCAGAAAATGATAAACAAACAAACAAATACCCAGGAAGGGTTAGAGAGTATGAATTAAATAATCAATCAATGGATAAGATTAAAATTTACAAAAAAAAAGTAGGCTAAAGGCTCTGTAGATTAATGTATGTAGCATTGAAAATAAAATGGATGAACTGAGAGTGCAAGTAGAAATGAAAAAGTGCAAACAGGTAGTCATTACACAGACATAGCTACAGGATGACATGGACCAAACCTCAAAGGATATAAGATATTTAGAATGACAGGAAAATAGGAAATGGTGAAGGGAGTCTCTGTAAGTTCATGAAGATGTTATCACAATAGAGAAGAATGACCCAGGTTCAAGGAACCAAGATGTGGCAATAGACTGGGTAGAAATGAGAAATGATAAAGATAAGAAATCACTTGCAGGAGTGGTGTAACAGCACACTAGCAATAACCACACGTCAGGGTGGGGCATAAAGGAAGTTATAAAAAGACTTTTCAGAAAGGCATGGCCATAATCATGGGAGATTTTAATCTATATATCAGTTGGAAATAGGCAGAGGTAGCCTAGATGAAGTGTACATGGAATATTTTTGGAATAGCTTTTTAGAACAGCGTGTTATTGTGCTAACCAGAGAGCAGACTATACTATACAAGTACTAGAACAATGCAATGAGAAAGAATTAATTAATGACATAGCATGTCCTAGGCGATAGCAAGAATAATATGATTAAACTTTACACATTCCATTTGAGGGAGAGTGAAATGTGTCAAGACTATTTTATAAATTTTCATAAGGGAAATTGTGAGGGCATGAAAGCAGAACTGACTAAAATGAATTGATAAATTATGTTAAAGGATAGGTCAATAGAAATGCATTGGCAGACATTTAAGGTGATTAAAATAAAAGCACATTGTTGTCCAGACACAGGTGATAGGTCAGAGATTGGACAGAACATTAAAAAAAACAAAGAATGACTGGAAACTGACGAATGAGTCAAAAATTAGAGCATGAGAGAAGGATGACCAGAAATATACAAACAGGTCATGTTTTTCTATATGTATTTAAGGAAGTAAAGAATTAACAATATCAATATTGGTCTTCAAAGTTTGTGAGAATGTTGATCTTATACAAAGTTAATGTAAAGTGTCTATAATGGATAATAAGGGAATGGCAAATGAATTGAACAGGCATTGTGAAACAGTCTTCATTATGGAGGATACAAGTAACATTCCAGAGCAGCAATAAATCAGGAAATTGAAATGTGGGAGAAACTCAGGAAAATCACAATCATCAGAGCAACAATATTGAGTAAATGATTGGAGTTGTGGGCTGACACATGATCGGATCCTGAGGTCTTAGAAGTGACTAGTGAGATAGTTGATGTATACATTTTAATTTTCCAAATCTCCCTTGAGTTGGCGATGGTCCCATTAGATAATGAATGCTAAAAAAGGCAGGGAGACATAAAATATTAAACTGTAGGACAGTCGGTTTAGCATCTGTCATATGTAAAATGTTAGAAGCTATAATTAAAGAGGTTATTGCAGGGCACTTGCTTAAGTTCAAGGTAATGAGACAGAGTCAACATGGTTTTGTGAAAGGGAAATCATCATTTGCCCAATCTAATGGAGTTCTTTGAGGAGATAACGTGCTATAGAAGAAGGGAAACTGGTAGTTATATTGTACTTATGTATGAAGGCATTGGTGATGTACCACATCAAACATTATTGCATATATAAAAGCTCACAGTTCAGGGGTAGCATGTGGCATGCATAGAAGATTAGCTAGGTTAGAGTAATTGTAAATTGCATCAGCAAGTGGCATTGAAAGGCTGCTTCAAGAAGGCTTCGCATGCCTGGACAGACACCCAGCTCACAGATTGGACTAGGCTGTGCACTCGGCAAGATGGCGGCGATTCTGTAAGACTGCTGTGGACAGTTCTGCCTAACAGCCAAGGCATACCGGTGTTTTTTGCCATCCCCAGCCAACTTATGTATTGGAAATATTAGTTTAAAACCTTACAGAACACACATTTGTTAATATTTGGGAGTGGGAAGGATGCCAAAGGGAAAAGGAGCCGGCAAACAGCAGCAGGGAGGACACCAGAGACTGCAGCAGCAGTAGCCTCTCCTGAACCCTCCGGGGACCTGACAGACTCACTGGAATTGGCTGCAGCGATGGAGAGACTTACCTTGAAAGTTGCGGATGCGATTGAGGAAATCCGTGGAGAAATTCGTGCCCAAGTGCAACCTATTGCATCCATGCTGCAGAAGCATGAACAGGAGATCCAGGGCCTCGGGGAGAGGCTGCAGGAGGTGGAGGGTCGAATGAAGGCTTCAAAAGCTGCGATGGAGTTCTCATCCAGTCAGATCCAGGCGCTGGAGTGAGAGGTGCAGTCCTTGCGAAACCATATCGACGTCCTCGAAAATCGAGGTCTGAGGATAAATCTCCGAATTGTCAGGCTCCCTGAAGGTGAGGAAGGTGAGCAGCCAGTCAGCTTCTTTGAAAACTGGCTGCCGAAGTTTTTGGGCCTTCACATTGAGTCCAGCAGGCTGCAGATTGAAAGGGCGTATCGGGTTACAGTACATAGGTCAGGGCCGGTGCAGCATCCCCACCCAGTCGTCGTGTACTTCCACTCATACAAGGACAAGCAAAAAGTCATAGAAGCTTCCAGATCCCTGGGAAAAGATCCGCAGGTGCTGCTGTACAAGGGACCAAAACTCATGTTTTTCCAGGATTCTTCAGCAGCTGTAAACCGAAAGAGGAAGTCCTTCGATGAAGTTAAAAAGAGGCTGAGTACTGGGCATCCAGTACTCCATGAGATACCCCGCAGTACTTCGTTTCAGCCATGAGGACTCAGTTTATACATTTGACTCAGCTGATAAGGCTAAGTCTTTGTGGACACTTTAAAATAGATGGATTGGCCTGAAGAATATGGTTAATGTTTGTTCCCTTTTCTATTTTTCCCCATGTTTTCCCTTCCTTTTTTTAAATTCCTTACTTTCTCCCTAATAATTTCCTTTGTGGAAAGGGGGGAAAATCTTTGGAATAAGTTGTTCCTTTTTTTAATAACTGTATTTTCTGATGGGAAATTTTGTGGATGTTCTTTATTGTCTCTCTCCCTTTTTTTGTTTGTTCTGCTTCTCTTTTAGTCATAAGTAGGGGTGTCATGAAGCCAGGGATGGGTGGAGTGCTCATCCTGACTTTGTCTTTTGATTTAAGGATCATCTCTTTGTTTTTTTTCTGGCCTAACGTTGGTGCACAGTCCAGATTTGAAGGAGCTATGAAGAAGGGGATGGGCAGGGTGAGTGCTCCCTATGGGCAGGGGGAAGAGTCTTCCATTCAAGGACTAGGCTGTATTTTTGGGTTCTGGATCAGTGGTGCTGGAAGAGCACAGCAATTCAGGCAGCATCCGAGGACAGGCAAAATCGACGTTTCGGGCAAAAGCCCTTCATCTGGTTTCCAGCATCTGCAGTCATTGTTTTTACCTCGTGTATTTTTGGGTTGCTGGCTTTCACTCACTTATCCCTTGCCTGTCACTCACAGCATCCCTCCATTGTTTTAACATGTCATAAACCAGCTCCCAGCTCTGATTAGACTGGTTTGGTACAGAGATTAAAGGGTATTGAGAGATCTTTTTGCTTATATGTAAACAGATGAGACTTCAGGCCAAAGTGATCATGTTTTAGAAGTGACCTGTTTAATGAAAGGGGAATGGTCAGCTCTCTAGCTGAGAAGTTCAGTTCACAACTAGTTAGGAGTTCAGCTGTGTGGAAACAGGCTCTCTCTCTCTCTCTTTCTACCCTTTAACTTCAACCTGTAAGCATCTGTTCCATGTTTAACTTTTTTTAAGGGGGTTTGCTTATTGGGACTGGTGTTTATACTCAGAACAGAATAATTAAGTCTAGTTTGGATAGACTGAGTTCTGTACAGGTTTTTTACTCTTTTTTTGTGTTTCATTATGTAATTTTGTGAATAAATTTCTGTCTGGATTAAAACCTAGTAGTCAACATAGCTAACTTACTCCAGGTAATTTTCATTGTACACTTACTGAAACAAATTGCAAATTTATGCTCTGGGGGTTGCGTGCTCAAGAATATTTTGAGTGGTCTGGCCTAGTCCATAACAGATTTGGGGCTTGTCCAGGATTTTAAACAGTGAGTGGTAGTGTCTTTATTTTGGGGGTTGGTTTGGTTGGGTAGACAAAGCTTGGGATAATAATGGCTCTTTCAGTCACCAAACATTTTCTGGATGTGGATGCGGTAACTTTGGAGGTTTTGCAAAAGGTGAATAAGACCAAGCTGCAGGAATTAGCAGACAAGCTGGAATTGGAGCTGCCTACATCTGTGAGAAAAGGAGAGACAAGTACAGCATTAGCTCAGTGTTTAAACTTGCTGGAGAAACCATCAGAATCTATAGAGATGGCAAGAATTCAGTTGCAAATGAAGCAGCTTGATTTAGAGGTGAGAGATAAAGAAAGGGTAGCAGAAATGCAACAGTTGGAGTTACAATTAAAAGCAGAAGAGAGGGAACAAGAGAGAGCATAAGAAGAGAAATAAAAAGAGAGAGCTTTTGAACTTCAAAAACTGACACTTAAAAAGAAAGTCAGCTTAAAAGGCTGGAGATAAAGGCTGAAGGTAACCTTAGTGAGGAAGGAGTGCGAACTCATGTGGCAGATCAGAGAGTTAAAATGGCAATGTTAGCAGCTGAAGTGGGTGATGATTATGAGCTGGTCCATAAAACACGGTTTGGCTTCCAGAATCAATGTCAGTCCATGAGGGATAGCAACTGAGGCAAAGAGAAATCCTCACGTGGAAAGGGAAAGGTAGATTTCAGTGAAGATCATTCGGAGTACTTACCACAGGGTAAAAAAGAAACCCTTGAGGGGGACAAAGAAATGAAAAGGCTCCGGTGTTTTCATTGCAATAAAGTGGGCCACATGAAATCATAGAGTCGGTGGGCTAGGAGAAAGTCAGATGTAGGAAAACTGGATTGCCTCAGAGTGTACAATCAGAGGTTGATTCAGGAGGAAGTGCCAGATGTGCTTAAAAATATACATGCAAGGGTATAGTTTATTCACATAGGCCAAGAGTAGTAGATAAAGAGGTTACAATGTTAAGGGACACAGATCCTGTGTCTGTAATGCTGAAGGATGAGGAGATATGTGCTCCTGAGGGACTATTGCCAGAAAAGGTACTGGTAACAGGAATTCATGGTGAGACAAAAAGTACTCAATTATGTAAAGTGAGGTTAGAGAGTCCAGAGAAGAGTGGAGAATTTGTGGTAGGAATACTGGACAGACTCTCAGCTCCATGAATACAATTTGTCATTGCAAGTGTTATAACTGATTCACCAGTAGCAGTGCTGCCTACTCTAGTTGAAAATCCAGTGAAAACACAGGCAACTGAAGACATGAAGGATCTTTATTCAGGAAGTTTCCCTGATTGTGTGGTCGCAAGATCACAGAGATACTGGCTGAAGCAGGAGAGATCAAAAGGCACAGATAAGGAAGCTGACATAGCTTTATCCGAGACATTCCTTGATCAGATAAGACAGAGCAGGAGCAAATAGGTAAACATGCAAGTTTCTTTAGCTCTGCTAAGCTTATCGAATTACAGCAGAAAGATGAGAACTTAAAACAGTTGTATCAAAAGGCATTTACAGAGAAGGAGAATGAATGCATCCCTGTGTGTTAGTACTTAACAAATGATGTCTTAATGAGGAAATGGAGACCATCACACACACACAGACGAGAAATGGGCAGAGATTCATCAAATTGATTTGCGAGTAGGGTATAGAAAGGAGGTGCAGCGAGTGGAACATGATCTACCACTTGGAGGTCATTTAGGGGTGAGGAAAACACAAGCTAAAACACAAAGACATTTTTATTGGCCTGGACTATACAAAGATGTTGTTGAATTTTGCCAGACGTGTCAAATCTCAGTTAATCGGAAAACCACAAGCAGTAATAAAATCTGCACCTTTAATACCTATTCCAGCATTTGAGGAACATTTCACAAGAGTCTTGATTGATTATGTAGGTCCCTACCTCAAACAAAAAGTGGCAATTGGTATTTATTAACAATAATGGATGTATCGACTAGATTTCCAGATGTAATCCCATTGCACAACATCCCAGCTAAAAGGATTATAGAAGAATTACTTAATTTTTTTAATGAGATGCAGACTACCAATACAGATCCAGTCAGATCCAGAATCCAACTTCACATACAAACTATTCAAGGAGATTATGGATAACTTGGGAATAAAGAAATTCAAATCTACTGCACATCATTCTGAATCGCAGGGAGTGCTAAAGAGATGTCATCAAACATTAAAGACCATGCTGAGGGAATGTGGTCAGGATTATCCAGATGATTGGGAGAAGGGAGTTTTGTTTGTACTTCTTGCGATCAGAGATGCACCGAAGGAATTGACCAAATTCAGTCCATTTCAATTAATTTTTGAGCATGAAATAAGAGGGCTGTTAAAATTGATTAAGGAGAAATTAGTAAGTCAGAATTCAGAGACCACCCATTTGGAATATGTGTCAAATTTTACAGGACGATTAACTAGAACTGGAGAGTTGGCTAGACAGCATTTAAAAGTATCACAGTATACAATGAAACAGGAAACGGATAAGAAATCACAAATTCACAATTTTGCAACTGGGGATAAGGTATTGGTGAGCCTTTAATAACAAGTGAGCCTTTAAAAGCAAGGCTTAGTGGACCTTATCAAATCAAGAGCAAATTGAGTGAGGTGAACTACTTGATAAGGACTCCAGACAGGAAGAAATCTCACAGAGTGGGTCATGTGAATATGCTCAAAAGATATTTCGATCGGGAAGGAAAGCAAGAGGAGGAGGTGTTAATGATTACAGCACAGAAGGAAGAACCAAATTCAGAGGATTCTGAATTTAATATTCCTCAAATCAAATTGGACAATGAGGAAGTTGCCAAAAATTAGGATAAATTATTGAGTTATCTTCCACAAGGAAGTCAAAAAGACCTAAAATACTTATTACTCTCACATGAGGAGATATGCAGAAATAAACTGGGAAGTACTAACCTAATTGTGCATGAGGTAGAGATAAAAGACGCTGTGCCAATTAAGCAACATCCTTATAGGCCTAACTCTCTAAAGTTGGTACAGGTTCAGAAGGCAATCGAGTGAATGGTCCAAGTTAGCATAATCGAAGTGAGTTACAGTGACTGCAGCTCACCCATGGTCGTGATGCCAAAGACAGATGCTACCCAGCGGTTATGTGTAGACTACTGCAAAGTCAGTGCCATTACAAACACTGGTGCATGTCCAATTCCATGGTTGAAGGACTGTGTCAAAAACGTTGGACAAGCAATTTTCATTTTTAAGTCAGACTTGCTCAGAGGCTACTGTCAAGTACCTCTGTCAGAGAGAACAAAGGCAATTTCAGCTTTCGTAATGCCAAATGGACTATATCCATTCAAAGTCATGCCATTTGATTTGAAAAACGTTCCAGCCACACTTCAGAGACTGACTAATAAGGTAATTGCCGGGTTACTCAATTGTATTGTTATATTGATGACCTGGTGATTTTTAGTCACTCATGGAAGGAACATTTACAGCATTTATTGGATTTGTTCGATTAACTTCAGAAGGCAGGCTTGGTGGTAAACATAGTTAAAAGTGAATTTGCCAAAGCCCAAGTCACCTTCATGGACCATATTATTAGACACGGACAAATGGCCCCATGGGATGTGAAAAAGAAAGTAATTTGGGAATTTCCCACATCGTCGACAAAAAAAGCCGTACTACGGTTCCTGGGATTGGATGGATTTTACTGAACATTTGTGCCGAGCTTTAGCAGTGTGGCTGCTCCACTCACTGAATTGTTAAAGAAGGGCAAGAAGTTTCAGTGGACAGGAGACTGTCAAAAGGCGTTTGACAGCCTAAAAACTGTCTTAACCATTACCCCAGTATTAGGCACACCTGATTACATGAAGCCTTTCAAAGTGGCTATCAATGCCAGTGATGTGGGTGTCAGTATGGTGCTCCTGCAGGAGGATGACGAGGGAATACAAAGACCCATCGGGTATTTTTCTAGGAAGTTGAACATTCATCAACAGAAATATTCAATGGTGGAGAAAGAGACTTTGTTGGCATTTCAACATTTCAGTGTTTATATTATTAGCAATGCATCTGAGACAATCGTGTACACTGCTCATAGCCCATTAGCATTTGTGGAAGAATTTAAGGACAAAAAAGGCCTGGTTGTTTAAAAGGAGCTTGTTGTAGCAGCCATTTAATTTGGCAATTCTGCAGGTGGCAGGTCGCGAAAACGTGATTGCCGATGCGTTATTGAGACTCAAATGAGATACGGAGGCATTTGTTAGCACGTGTGTCACAGCCAGAATTCACATGTGTTTGTGCATGTTTGCATGCTAATAGCTAGTATAGTGTATATGTGTGTTTTAGACTGTATTGATGGCTCATTTTTTAAAGTGGGGGGAGATGTCACAAAGCTGGTCCCATTTTCCTAAAGGCTGTTCCTTTTCTCAAGGATACTGTGTCCTTGGATTTTATCAGAGGGGCCATAACCAAGCTCCTGGCTCCGATTAGAGTGGTTTGGTACAGAGATTATTTGGTATTGAGAGGTCTTTTTGTTTATATGTAAATTGATGAGACTTCAGGCCAAAGTAGTCATGTTTTAGAAGTGACCTGCGAGCGAGCTGAGCAGTTCAGTTCAGAACCAGTTAGGAGTTCAGCTGTGTGGAAACAGGCTTTCTTTCTTTTTCTGCCCTTCTAACTTCAACCTGTGAGCATCTGTTCCACTTTTTAACTTTTTTAAAGGGGTTTGCTTATAGGGACTGTTGTGTGTATTCAGAACAGAATAATTAAGATAGCTTGAATAGATTGAGTTCTTTAGGGGTTCTATTTTCTGTTCTTTGTGGTTCACTGTGTAATTTTGTGAATAAATTTCTGTCTGTTTTAAAACCTAATAGTCAACCTAGCTAACTTACTTCAGGTAATTTTCACTGTACACTTGCTGAAACAAATTGCAAAGCTACGGTCTGGGTTGGCTGCTCAAGAATGTTTTGAGTGCTCTGGCCTAGTCCATAACAGTTGTCACCAAACTCCATGTCAGGCAACTATCAGTCAGGAGATCCTGGTACAGTAGATCAAAGGCAGCCACCAAAACTCGACCAGATGATTGGCCACAGTCAAGTGTCCTACCACCAAGCCAATTTTGTATCTAATTCTCCAGCTCACCTTGGATTCCATGCGATGTAACCTTCTAGAGCAGCCAACCATGTAGAACCTTTATGAAAGGCCTCACTGAAATCCATACAGACTTCATCTACCGCCCAGCCCTTGTCAACCTTCTGATCAAAGAACTCCCTGGTATATTGAGGAAGCACTTGCCAAAGAACACTCACTGTTGTCTTCCATTATCCTGGAATTCAAAAGCAATACCTCGAGTGGGCAAAGCAATGTCTGGACTAGTGGCAAAAACTAAAATTATACTCCCTTGAATTTAGAAGACTTCAGCATAATATTCCCTCTAAGCTGCATGACTATACAGCCACTGAGAGGTTCTGCGCATGCCAATCAGTGTGCCAATGGATTGGTTTCCACTTTTGGAAGCTCCTGTTACGTACAGATCTGGGGGTCCACAGAGCAGAAAAAACATCATTGGAAAAAACATTGCTCATTGTCCTACATACACACTGTTTGTCTTTTGTTCAGATGTGGCAGCAGGCTCTCAACACAAACATTGATCCATGGTACGTCCTGACAAGACAGAGTTAGACATCATGCTGGCAACATTACATTTGTGTTTACAGAGAGAATGAAACAAAAAAAAATAGTGTAAAGGCAATCACATGATACCTAAAAGTATGACACTTCACATATAGTGCAATGTCATCTGTGCCACCAAAGTGCTTTCAATGGGTTTGTTTCCTTTCTCTCTACTCCTCTTCATCTTAGTGTTGTCTCAGGTTCCGCAGCTGGACTAGAGTGAGCCTCATTGACAGTGGAGCCCATTGGTCTTGGAGGTTTGGTCAGGAGACCTTGGCGATGTTTATGTCCCAAGGGCCCTGGCATGCTGAGGGTCTTCTTGTCAGAGGTTAGTGCAACATCCTCGTGAAGTTTCAAAAGCGAGAAGGAGGGAAGGTAGGATGTAATGGGAAGGCTCAGCCATCTCTGGAACATTCTGAGATGTTACTTCTGAGGGGCATCTGTGTGGTTTCTCCCCTGGGTGATCTCTACCTGGTCCTACTGTGTTTCCTTTTGAGGAAGGGGCATCAGTAGTACGTAACATCTGCAGTCACTATCCATTCAGTCCTCAGACCAATGGCTGTGGTAGGGGGTACAGATGAGTGTGTCTCTCCAAAGACCTTGACTATGTTGACTGGCTGTTTATGTAAACCACCAACCTGTCAATAGAGACAACCATGCATTGCACATTTTGGTCAGTTGGACTTCTGCAGGCTCTGGGCAATGAGGGTGATTACATTCCACACTCTTGTTTGAAACTTCTGTTCCTCCTTGTGCATATGGACAAAGTCCTTCATTGCCGACACCAAAGAATTCTCTCCTGCCTGGAGCTGAGTTGGGTGCCTTTGTAATCCTTTGATTACCAGCAGCGGAGGGTGTTTCTTCGTTGGACCTGCAGACTTGATGGAGGGAGGGGCTAACTAGAATGTGCTTCCAAACCTTCTCATGCTAACGTTCCCACTGAGGTGTCAGTATCTGAGCTGATAGAGACACACGCGAAGGAGTCATGCTGAACCTTCCTCTGACGCCTCAGTACACTCAGTACACAGAGGTTGAGGAGGAGGCTTCTGCAGTTCCTCCACAGAGGTAGTGAACATCCACTGATACCTTGAAGAGAAAACAGGGAGAAGGTGCCACAGCCAGTGGTTAGAAGTGGTGTTCAATTAATGACACTGACAACGAGGTTAGTGTGAGAGTTGTAGTGGAATGAAGAGTGATATTAATTTGGTTGGCATGGATGTTTTGGCAGGAGCAGTCCTGTTCTTGTCCTGCAAGTTGCCCTTGAGAAGGTGTTAATGAACTGTCTTCTTAAACTGCTGCAGTACACCTGCTTTCGGTTGATTCACAGTGCCCTTAGGGAGGGAATTCCAAGACAACAGTGAAGGAATAGCAACATATTTCCAAGTCAGAATAATGAGCAGATTGGAGGGGAACTTGAAGTTAGTGGTGCTACCATACATCTGCTATCCTTGTCTTTCTAGATGGACATGGTCATGGGTTTGGAAGGTGCTATCTAAGGATCTTTAGTGAATTTCAGCTTATAGATAGTATACTGAGCCTCAATAGCGGAGAGAGTGGATGCTTGTGGATGTGGTGCCAATCAAACAAGTTGCTTTGTATTGGATAGTTATAGGGTGTTGCTGGGGCTGCAATCATTTAGGCAAATTGGGGCATATTCCATCAAGCTCCAGCTTTTTAGGTAGTGGACAGGCTTTTGGGAGTCAGAAGGAGAGTTACTCTCTGCAGTATTTCTAGCCTCTGACCTCCTCTTGCAGCCATTATGTTTATGTGGCAAGTCCAGATGAGTTTCTGGTCAATGCAAACCCCAAGAATGTTGATAGTGGGGATTCAGTGATGGTAATACCATTGCATATCATTAGCCTGGGCTAATGGTAGTGACATTATCAACAAGCCATCATTTCCCCTGCATAACAGAGGTAGCTAAAGATTTGAGAGAGGCAATGGAAGTGTGGAGTCTGATGTTATTCGCATACATATCAAAGCTGACCTTGTGTTTGGACAACAGCAGTATGTAAATAAGGAAGGACAAAAGTACCAAGGATAGATCCTAATGGAGTCAAGAGGAGCCTTTGCTGATAGATTGTTGGGCTGAGGTGGGATAGCAAGTGGGCAAAGAGAGGAGGCATTATTTTTATTAGATATATAAGAATCCAAGCAAATTAATGAATCTCATTGAGGCAGAGAATTTGTGAGAGGCATTGGAGGGTCAATTATGGGCTTGTTGTGCTGGTACAGTCAAATAGGTTGAGGAACAAAATAATGATAGTTGCAATCGCAGAGGATGTCATTGTTAACTTTGATTGATGCTGATCAATGCTACGCAATTGTGAAATCTTGAAATGAAGCATTGAAAGAGGCTTTATTGGCTGAGGCCAGAACAACATTCTCTCTAAGCTGCCCAGCTACTCTGACAGTCTGCACACAGGGATCAGCGTGCCAGTATGGATCACTGCATTGATTCTAGAAGTTGCTGCCACGTACAGATCTTGAAGGTCAATGCAGAAGAAAAATAAATTAGAGTAATCGCTGGCCAGGAGGTCCTCCTGGCTTCATTCCATTCCTTATATTTTGCAGCAGTTTGACACAACTGACTGGCTTTCCAGGCTTTTTCAGACTCATTACTATGGACTTTGTGTCATGGAGAAGGCCAGACAAAGACTGCAGATATTTTTCCTTAAAAGAAGGGCATTGTAAATCAGAAGAGCTTTTGCAACAAGTTTTTAATTCCATATTTAAATGATTGAATTAAAATTCCACAGTCTGGCATGGTGCAATTTGAATCCAGGCCTCCAGTGCATTAGCCTGTGTCTCTGGGTTATTAGTCTAGTGACATTATCACTAGGCTACCACCTCTCAAGTTCTTGTCTTTTTATATTCTCAGGACTAAGTCAGGAGAGAACCTGAAGAAGAACTTTAGCTTGGTGGCGAGGAGAAATGGGAAGCAGCAGGCATAGTTGAACTGATGGTTTCCAATGTAGAGACAAAGAAGCCATTAAATTCCTCACACATTTTGTTGAAGGCGAGAGTGAAGAAGACAAGAGAGACAATGGTCCTTGTAAACAGTAGTTTTTGTTGATATGGAAGTTTTTAAAATGGAATGGAAGCTGAGGGGTTTTATTGCAGCAACAGTTTCAACACTCAAGTGCCAGACAATAACCACCTTCAAAGCAAAAGAATCTAACCATCTTTCCTTGGCATTCAATCGGATTACCATTGCTGAGTGCCACAGTAACAACAACCTAAACCACTGACCAGAAACTGAACTGGATCAGTAACATAAACACAACTTCTTGGGAACAAGACAGGTCAGAAGCTTACAATTCTGAGACAAGTGATTCAACTCTGGACTCCCCAAAGCACTCTCACCATCTAAATGGTACAAGCGAGGAAGACAATTGTAGTTCCAAAAATATATTAGAATTGGAGTGGAAGACTGTGCCATATTAGAAGAGAGACAGGAGGTGCTAACAGGTTAGCAGCCTTAAGAGTGGATAAATCTACAAGCCTGAATGAGATACAGGCAGTTGAGAGATACAAGGGAGGAGATATGAAGACTCCTGGCAGTCATTTTAAAATTCTGTCTGGCTGCAGGTGATGCACAAGAGGACTGGAGGATGACTAACATTGCTCCATTACTTAAAAATGGAGGAGGGATAGACCAGAATGATACAGGCCATGTAGTACAATGTAGGAGGTGGAAAAGTTATTATAATAAACTCTGAGGGATCAATTATTTTAGCACTTGGAGAGATAAGGATTCATCAGGGCTAGTCAGCATGATTTGTTAAGGGAATGTCATTGTTTGACAAATTTATCAAATGTTTGAGGAGGTAACCAGGAGTGTTGATAAGGGTAATGAATTTGATGTGGTCTACACAAACGTCAGCAAGGTATTTGATAGGGCACCTTATACTAAGCTGTTCAAGAAAGTTAAGAGCCCAAGGGATTCAATGTAAATTGGCAAATTATATCCAAAACTGATTAAGAGATAAGAAGCAGAGGGTGATGGTAGAGGGCTGTTTCTATGACCGGAAGTCTGCTTCCAGGGGGGTTCTGCAGGGCTTCATGCTGGGGCTGTTGCTGTTTGTACATCAATGATTTCGAATTAAATATGGGGTGAATAATCAAGATGTTTGCAGATAACATAAAAGTTGATAGGGTGAGGAGGATATACAACCCTGGAAAGTATGATTATTCTGGAACTGTATAAAGCACTGATCATGCTACATCTGGACTACTGTTTGCAGTTCTGGTCGCCACACTATAGGAAAGATATGATTGCACGAGAGAGGGCACAAAGGAGACTTTCCAGGATGTTATCTGGACTGGAGGGACTGAGCTACAAGGAAAAATTGGATAGATCAGGGTTATTTTCCTTGGATCAATGAAGGTCGAGAGGGGACCTGGTCAAGGTGAATAACATTGTGAAGGATTATAAGGTAGATAAGAAGGCACTTTTTAAATTAGTTGGAGGGGTCAATAGCTGGAAGGTGTAGATTTAAGGCAAGTCATTGGCTAAGAGGAGACTGAAGTAGAATTGTTTTCATTCAGTCTGGAATTCACATCGTGAAAGCATTTGAGTCAGAAACTCTCATGAAATTTAAGCAGAATTTGGATATTCAGTTGTGTTGCCATAGCCTCCAGGGCTATTGACCAACAGAAGGAAAATAGAATTTGTGTATGATGTGGGTGGACAAAGTTAAAAATCACACAACATTAGGTTACAGTCCAACAGGTTTAATTGGAAGCACTAGCTTTCAGAACACTGCTCCTTCACCAGGTGGTTGTCAGAATTAGTGCAGTAAGATTTTTATTGATCGATGTGGATATGATGGGCTGGATGGCCTCCTTCAATGCTGTGAATGTCTATAAGCTCAGCATTGTCCGGAACAAAGCAGCCCACTTGGTTAGTAATCTGTTTACCAATTTTAAAGTTCAATCCAGCCACCTCTGGTACATAATGAGTGAAGTATGTGCTATATACAAAATGCAATGCAGCAGCTTAGCAAGGTGCATTGTTAGACTGAAAGTACCTAACAGGTTCTTTTAGGTCTGATCAAAATGATTACAAGAAGGCACGTGTGTTTTGATATAAAGCAAATTTATTAGCTTAATCTACTTAAAATATATACAAACTAATGAGTCAATATAGATGCACATTACTGCAAATGCTGGAATCTGTACTGAAAACAAATGCTTGAGATCACAACAGGTTAGGCAGCATCCACAGAGAGGGAGCAAGATAAAGTTTCGAGTCTCGATGACTGTTCATCAGAACCGAAGTGACTGTGGAAGGGGCAGCATTTATGCTTTAGTTGGGGGAGGGGGTATGTGTTGGAGTGTAATGTGCTGGGGGAGAAAGGATGATGATAGTTCAGATAAAGTGATTGGAATGTGGGAATGGCAGAACAGGGAGTCCCACTGGGATGGGGAATAGGGTTAGAGAGGACATGGTGACAGAGAATGTCACAAGTAAAGTTAAAAGAAAGGGAAGGAATGTGGAGTCGGTTCATAATTTGAAGGTATTGAACTCACTATTAAGGACAGATGTTGTTCCTTCACTGAGATTCACTGGAGTACTGCAGCATGCTGAAAACAGACAAGTGAGTATGTGAGCAGGGCGCTGTGTTAAAATGAATAGGAAGATCAGGGTCATGCTTGTGCAAGACTGGAAATATTCTGCAAAGAGGCCACCCAGTCTGCATTTGGTTTCTCTAATGTAGAGTAGGCTAGAGTAGGTGCAGTGAATACAATACACAAGATTGGAGGAGGTGCAGGTGAAATGCTGCTTCACCTGGAAAGACTGTGTAGGCCCTTGGATGGTGAGCAGGAAGGAGGTGAAGGGGCAGGTGTTGCGATTACATGGGAGGTGCCATGAGAAGGGGGTCAGTATTAGTGATCGATGAATTTACGAGGGTGTCCCAGGAGGAAAGATCCCTGTGAAATACAGACAGGGGGAGTGAGGGGAAGATGTGTTTGGTGGCAGTGTTCTGCTGGAGTTGTCTGAAATAGTGGAAAATGATCCTTTGAGTGCGGAGGCTGGTGGGATGAAAATTGAGGAAAGGGGGACCCGATCACCCTGTTGTGAGTGATGGGAAGGAGCAAGGGCAGAAAAACGGGTGGTAGATTGGGTGCAGTAGAAGGCCCTGTCAACCACAGTGGGTGGGAAACCACATAATGGAAGAAGGAAACCACGTCAGCTGTGCTGTTTGGAAGGCAAATCTATTAGTTTAACCCACATAATATGTGAGAACTAATATGTGAATCTATTAGTTTAAACTACTCTAGACATGCTTAACAATGTGTCTCACTGCCTTCTGCCTGTCAGGGACCCCGTGCTGGTCTGGAGAACTTGGGGCTTCCTGGCACCAATCACAAATTCAGTCCGAGGTGAAGGCCAATGAGTGCTGAAGAGTCCCTGATATTAATTCTGGGTGCTTTCAGTATTTTCCCAGACATTCTATTGTGTCGAAAACCATGCTCCAGGTGGCCATGTCACACGGCTCCCTGACAGCCGAAACAACCGTCTTACACTAAACCTGTAATTTTCTATTCTTATGCAATTGCTCATTGTCATGTCCAATTAATCCTTAATAATTCATCCTTAATGATCTGATTTGAAATTTGTGTTCAACTAATTTGCTGCAATTTATTTTGAAGAGGTGAAAGACTGGGGTGACAGGATAATACTGTTAAGATGGTAACAGTTGTTTTGAAGAAGGTGTTTGATACAATGCCTTACAACAGATTTATATGTTAAATTGTAGCTCATGGTATAAAAGGGACAGTGGCAATGTGGATACAAATTTGCTGAGTGAAAAAATAACTCACGGTTAATGAACAAAAACCAAATGAACTGCAGACGATGGGAATCTGAAGCAAAAATAGAAATTGATGGAAAATCTCAGCAATATATGGAGAGATTGACAGCGTCTGTGGAGAAAAATCAGAGTTAATGTTCTGGGTCCAGTGAATCCACTTCAGAACCTTCTTCATGATTAGTGGATATTTTTTGGACAAGAGGAAGGCTTGTTGCAGAATTTGCTAGGGTCAGTATAGGCAGTCTTGTTTTTCCTAATATATATTAGTGATTTGGATATTGGTGTGCAGGCATCAATTTCCAAGTTTGAAGATGAGACTAAGCCGTGAAGAGGATAATGTCCAACTCCAAAAGGACATTGATAAGTTGGTGTAGTGGGCGGATAGGTGGCAGATGAGCTTTAATCCAGAGAAGTATGAGGTGATGATTTGGTTGGAAGAACAATGAAGACAATATAACATAGGGGGCACAATTCTAAAGGTGGTGCAGAAATCTGCACAGATCATAAAAGGTGGCAGCACAAGTAGAGAAAACATGCAGTGCTCTCAGCTTTACTAATACAGGCACAGAGTACAAGAGTAAGATTGAACTTTTACAAGATACGTGTTCGACATTGTGTATTATGTATAGTTGTGGGCATCACATTATAGGAAAAATGTAAATATATTGAAGAGAGTGAAGATGTGATTTACTAAAATTGTTCCAACTATGAGAAACTTCAGCTATGAGGATAGATTGAAGAAGTTAGGCTTGTTTATCCCAGAGAGAAAGCTGAATGGAGATTCAAATTTTTAAAATTGTGAGCACTCTGGACAGAGCAGATAGGGTGAAGCTGTTGCTGCTTGTAAAAGAACCAAGAACCAAAGGGCATGGATTTAAAGTGATGTGTGAATAAAGCAAGGGTGAAAAAAAAACATTTTCACACAGCAGCACGGTGGCAGTGTGGTTAGCATTGCTGCCTCACAGCGCCAGAGACCCGGGTTCATTTCCCGCCTCAGACGACCGTGTGGAGTTTGCACATTCTCCCCATGTCTGCGTGGGTTTCCTTCAGGTGCTCCGGTTTCCTCCCACAGTCCAAAAATATGCAGGTTAGGTGAATTGGCCTTTCTAAATTGCCCGTAGTGTTAGGGGCAGGGGCAAATGTAGTGGAATGGGTCTGGGTGGGTTGAGCTTCGGCAGGTTGGTGTGCACTTGTTGGGCTGAAGGGCCTGTTTCCACACTGTAAGTAATCTAAAAAGTTGTTAGGGTATGGAATCCACTGCCTAGAAATGTGGGGCATGTTGACAGATCCAGTGTTGTGGTCCACATTGGCACTAACAACATAGGCAAGGCTAGAAAGGAGGACCTGTTTGGGGAGTATCAAGCAGTAGGAAGGAAATTGAAGAACAGGTCCTCGAGGGTCACAATCTCTGGATTTCTGCCCGAGTCACGTGCTAATTGTGATAGGGATAAAAGTAGGGAAATAAACATGGGGCTAAGAGATTGATGTGGGGAAAGAGGGATTCCATTTCATGGGACATTGGTATCAGTTTTGGAACCAGGGTGATCTGTACCGATGGGACGGTCTCCACCTGAACCAATCTGGAACCAGTGTTCTGGCGAAAAGGATAAATAGGGTGGTCACTAGGACTTTAAACTTGTGAGTCGGGGGGATGGGAAAGGGAAAGCAACAGGGAGTATGGAGTCAAGTAGAAAGATAAGCAGCAAGTTAGCATGTGTGCAGGATTTAAGTTTAAGGCAGACTAGGAATGAAGCAAAAAGGAAGGATAACTTAGAACATATTTCTAGAGATGCTGGAAATCGTGAGGATAAAAAAATTAGCATTATGGTGCTTTACCTGAATGCTCGTAGTATTTGTAACATCGTGAATGATTATGATGTTGTAGGCATCACAAAGATGTGGTTGCAAGGGGTTCAGGTCTGGCAGTTAAACATCCAAGGATTTACAACTTATCGAAAAGACAGGCAGGTGGGCCGAGAGGGTGGGGTTGCCTTGTTAGTTAAGAATGAAATTAAATCTATGGCACTGAATGACATAGAATCAGATGATGTGGAGTTGAGAAACCACAAAGGCAAAAAAAACCATAATGGGCATTATATATAGACCTCCTAGAAGTGGTCAGGACCACGGGAGCAAGATGTACCAGGAAATAGATAGGGCAAGTTAGAAAGGCAAGGTCACGGCGATCATGGGGAACTTCAGTTTGCAAATGGACTGGGTGAATAATGTTACTGGTGGATGTAAAGAATGGGAATTCATGGAATGCTTACAGGATGGCATTTTGGAACAGTTTATGATGGAGCCCACAAGGGAGCAGGCTTTTCTGGACTTAGTGCTATGTAATGAGCCAGACTTTATAAAAGATCTTAAAGTAAGGGAACACTTAGGAGACAGGGATCATAATATGGTAGCATTCAGTCCGCAGTTTGAAAAGAAGGCAAAATCAGACGTAATGGTGTTACAGTTAAATAAAAGTTATTACAGGAGCATGAGAGAGGAACTGATGGAAGCAGAGCCTAATGGGGATGACAGTAGAGCAACAATGGCAGGAGTTTCTGGGTGTAACTGAGGACACTGTACAGAGGTTCATCCCAAAGAAAAGAAAAATTATCTGCGGGGGGATTAGACAGCTATGGGTGACAAAGGAAGACAGGAAATGTATTAAAGAAAAAGAGAGAGCCTATAAAGTGGCCAAGACCACTGGGAAACCAGAAAATTGGGAAGGTTACAAAAACAACAGAGGATAACAAAGAGAGAAATAAGGAAGAAGAGGATCAAATATGAATGTTAGCTAGCCAGTAATATTAGAAATGATAGTAAAAGTTTTTTTCAATACATAAGAAACAAATGAGAAGCAAAAGTAGAAATTGGGCCGCTCCAAATTGATGCAGGAAGGCTAGTGATGGGAGATAAGGAAATAGCTGAAGAACTTAATAAGTACTTTTTGCCAGTTTTCACAGTGGAAGACATGAGTAATATCCCAACAATTAAGGACAGGCAGGGGGCGGAGTTGAGTATGATAGCCATTACTAGAAAGTGCTCAAAAAACTAAAAGGTTTAAAAGTCGATACATCTCCTGGCCCCGTTGGGCTACATCCTAGCGTTCTGAGGGAGGTGGCTGAAGGAACAGTGGAGGCATTGGTTGTGATCTTTCAAAAATCACTGGAGTAAGGGAAAGTCAGAGATGATTGGAAACTTGCCGTTGTAACCCCCTTGTTCAAGAAAGGATCAAGACAAAAGATGGAAAATTATAGGCTGATTAGTCTAACCTCGGTTGTAGGTAAAATTCCAAAATCCATCGTTCAGGACGAGATTTCTAAATTCTTGGAAGTCCAGGTCAGATTAGAACAAGTCAGCATGGATTTAGTAAGGGGAGGTCATGCCTGCCAAGCTTGTTAAAATTCTTTGAAGAGGTAACAAGTAGGTTAGACCAGGGAAACCCAGTGGATGTTATCCATCTAGACTTCCAAAAGGCCTTTAGAATAAGGTGCCTCACAGGAAGCTGCTGAGGAAGGTGAGGGCCTGTGATGTTTGAGGTGAGCTACTGGCATGGATTGAGGATTGGCTGTCTGACAGAGGGCAGAGAGTTGGGATAAAAGTTTTCTTTGGAATGGCAGCTAGTGACAAGTAACATCCCACAGGGTTCAGTGTTGGGGCCACAGCTGTTCACTTTATATATTAATGATCTGGATAAAAGGACTGGCGGCAATCTGGCAAAGTTCACCAATGATACGAAGTTAGGCGGACAGGCAGGTAGTATTGAGGAGGTGGGGAGGCTGCAGAAACATTTAGACAGTTTAGGAGAGTGGTCTAGGAAATGGCTGATGAAATTCAACGTGAGCAAATATGAGGTCTTGCACTTTGGAAAAAAGAATACAGGCATGGACTATTTTCTAAACGGTGAGAAAGTTCATAAAGCCCAAGTACAATGGGATCTGGGAGTGCAAGTCCAGAATTCTCTAAAGGTTGACTTGCAATTGAGTTGGTGGTTAAGAAAGCAAATGTAATGTTGTCATTTATCTCAAGAGGGTTGAAATATAAAAGCAGCGATGTGCTACTGAGACTTCATAAAGTTCTAGCTAGGCCCCATTTAGAATATTATGTCCCCACATCTCAGGAAGGACATACTGGCACAGGAGCATGTCCAGCAGAGATTCACACAGATGATCCCTGGAATGGTAGACCTAACATACGATGAACGGTTGAGAATCCTGAAATTGTATTCATCAGAGTTTAGAAGGTTAAGGGGAGATCTAATAGAAACTTACAAGATAATGCATGGCTTAGAAAGGGTGGAAGCTTGGAATTTGTTTCCGTTAGGTGGGGAGACTAGGACCTGTGGGCACAGCCTTAGAACTAGAGGGGGTTAATTTAGAATGGAAATGAGGAGACATTTCTTCAGCCAGAGGGTGGTGGGCCTGTGGAATTCATTGCCACGGAGCGCAGTAGAGGCTGGGATGTTGAATGTCTTCAAGGCAGAGCTTGATAAATTCTTGATCTCGCAAGGAATTAAGGGCGATGGGGAGAGTATGGGTAAGTAGAGTTGAAATGCCCATCAGCCATGATTGAATGGTGGAGTGGACTGGATGGGCTGAATAGCCTTACTTCCACTCCTGTGTCTTATGGTCTTATGTATATTCAATTGATATATTCAAGAGAGCATTGAGTGGTTATTTGGATAGTAATGGGTGTGCAAGAATATGAGAATAGACAGGAGATTGGCACTAGATAATATAGCAGGTGTAGGCACAATGGGCTGAATGGCCTCCTTCAGCACTATAACAATTCAGTGATTCTGTCATGGAAGAATAAAACAAAATGTGTATTTATAATCTGTTCTCTCTATGTTAGATGATGTGTGGTTTGGTGACTCACCATCATTTTCTCAAGGTCAACCAGGGAATTAGCAAAAAAATGCTGGCCTAGCCAGCATGTTTATGATGTATGGAAGAATTTTAACAAAAATAGGCCATCTGCTCCATCAGACTGCTGCTCGTAGTGAAGATGGAACTTTCACACACTGTGCTTTATAGAGATAACTGGCAAATAAAAGCTGCATGCAATGCATCAATTTGTTACACATCATTTTGGCATTTCCACTTTCAAATAGAGGAAACACAAGAGGTTTTGAGAAAATTGATGACCTGGATTGAAAATCCTTTGATTTGGGATTTCATTTCACAGTGAGCGGAAAACAGTTCATTTGTTTTAATTAAGAGCTGAGACCTGTCATTTGAAATAAAAGAGATGCAATAGTGCAGCTGCTGTGTTTATTTATAAATTACGTCTAAATTTCACTGCTCAATTATACTTCCTCTGAGCAAACAATAGAATTAAAAATAAATTCTATCCTGATGGACAACATGAAAGATTGAATATGACATAAATAAAGTTCAGGCTGAATTGGGAAGGCATTAAAATCTTGGTGTGCTCCAATCCTGGACCCCATTAGGGAATTAATCATGTGATAAGGATTTAAAAAGTGCGTCAGAAACAATCAGACATTTATTTTTTTGGACAAAAGCTTTTCATAAATGTTTAGGGTTTTTCTGGCAAGTTATTTTGGTCAAGCGAAATATGGTTAAAATAAAGCAAAGTAAGTTTTTTTTTCAGGGTCATATTACTTTGACTTTTCACTTTAAGTCTGAGCTGTGAAGTGAAATGAGCACTTCAACATCAAGATGGAAGGTTACAATGAAAGCCCAGAGCAAATCTATAGCAAGATGTTGGTTTACATGTCAAAGCCAAGGTCTGCAGGTATAAATTATTAAACTTTACATAAATGCATTATCATAAGCTTTATGGAAATCAGTTTGTATACTTTACAACCTTGACAAGAATACATTCAATTTATAATCAGGGCACTTAGAGTCATAGAGATGTATAGCATGGAAACAGACCCTTTGGTCCAACTCATCCATGCCAACCAGATATCCGAACTGAAGCTAGTCTTACTTGCCAGTACTTGGCCCATATCCCTCTAAGCCCTTCCTATTCATGCACCCATCCAGATGCCTGTTAAATGCTGTAATTGTACCAGCCTCCACAACTTCCTCTGGGAGCCTATTCCATACAAGCACCATCCTCTGCGTGAAAACATTGCCCCTTAGATCCCTGTTAAATCTTTCCCCTCTCACCCTAAACCTATGCCCTCTAGTTCTGGACACCCCCACTTCAGGGAAAAGACCTTTATCCTATCCATGCCCCTCATGATTTTATAAACCTCTATAAGGTCACCACTCAGCCTCTGACGCTCTAGGGAAAACAGCCTCAGCTTAGTCAGCCTCTCCCTATAGCTGAAATCCTTGAACCCTAGCTACATCCTTGTAAATCTTTTCTGAACATCCAGTCTGAAAAACTACCCTCCACCACCACCCTCTGTCTTCTACCCTCGAGCCAGTTCTGTATCCAAATGGCTCGTTCTCCCTATCTTCCAAGAGATCTAACCTTGCTAACCAGTCTTGCATGAAGAACCTTGTTGAATACCTTACTGATGTCCATATAGACCATGTCTATCACTCTGCCCTCATCAATCCTCTTAAATAATTAACTTTTGGATGAACAGTATTAAAGAGGATTATCTTATCTGAGAATGCGATATTTTAAACCTGACACTTAGCAACAATATTAAAGCTAGAAATGTTGACAAGATTACAATTTGAAGAATGTTACAGATGCTTACTATGATCTACAAATGTTAACATTCAAGGTCAAGGGTAATAGGCAAATGACCTGTTGGCCTTTATTTAAAAAAATATAGAGTATACAAATAACAAATTCTTGCTGATACTGTACAATATGCGAATCAGACCACAGCTAGAACGCTGTGAGCACTATTGTTCCCCTTATGAAGGAAGAAAATAATGGCATTGAAGGCTGTCCCCGAGAAATTTCACTAGATTGATTCCAGGTGTAAAGGGATTTTCTTATGCGGAGAAGTTGAATAGGCTGGGCTTATATTGATTTGTGTTTAGAAGAATGAGAAGACACTTAAAAAAAAATTCTTCAGGGCTTGACAGGGTAAAGTTAGAGAAGTTTGTTTCCCCTTGTGGGAGAATCTAGGATGAGAGGGCATAATTTCAGAGTAGGGGGTTTCCTATTTAAAACAGTAATAGAGGACCAAATGCTGAGAAAAAGCCTTTTGGCACATTGGTCTCAATGGTCAAAATCATGCACCAAACAATTCTAATCCCATTTGCCAACGCTTTGCCAATAACCTTGTATGCCTTGGATAAAGGAGGTATTTCTTCATTCAGGTTGGTAGTGGATTCTGTGGAATTCTGTACTGCTGAGTGATGTCAATTCTAAGTCATTAAATATATTCAAGGCTGAAATGGATAGATTTTTAATCAGTACGACTATCAAGGGTAGTGATATGGCAGTATCAGACCAGCCACAATGTCCTTGAATGGCAATGTTGACTGGGTGGGCCAAATTGCCTCCTTCTGTTCCCAGAGTCCCGTGATGATGTGATTTTTAATATGAATAAATGCTCTGTTTAGACTCTGGCCCCAAAAGGGGAATGGCGGGGTTGATTTAAAGCAGCCAACAAACGCCAAAAGCCCTAGCAACCATGACGTTCAGCCATCGTTTTCATAAAAGTAACCGGGTAACCCGCTCGGCAATCCAAGCCAATCCACTACCTAACACTAAAATAAAACAAAAGACTGCGAAACAGAAACAGAAATTTCTGGAGAAACTCAGCAGTTCTGGAAGCACTCTGCTTTCTCTCCACGGATACCAGGTGGTTGATAAATCGCCGGCGATAAATTTAGCGACAGGAAGTTAACATTCAGATCTGGAGATGGGACGTTTTCGAGTGGGACCATTGAATAACTGAGACCAGAAAAGCGAAAGTGAGGATTGCAGATGCTGGAGATTAAGAGTGTGGCGCTGGAAAAGCACAGCAGGTCAGGCAGCATCCGAGGAGCAGGAGAATCGAGGAATGCCCAAGAACACATTGCACGACTTGGTGAGGAGCACTCCTGCCCCAGTGACTTGCAGTAAAAAGTAAATTTCTCAAATATCTTCTCACTAGTACTCTGCACAGGACCAGACTTTTGATGTTAATTTACACTTGTGACGCAAGTAACGTCATTGTATCATGACCTTTCCATGTCAAATAAGTTTACGCATACCTTAGCGTAAATGACCTGGTTTGCTGTGTTAAATATTACGATTATTGCGAACACAATGTTTTAGACAAAAAAAAACTCCGAAAGAACTGCGGATGTTGGAAATCTGCAATTTAAAAAAAATGAGTTGGTTTTGCGGTACAGAAAGTTCACGTTTTTTAACCCCTTTTACGCATGCCTCGTCTCCGCTGGATGAAAGGGGTTAAAACGAATGGGTCAATTCCCAGTTAATTTCACATAATTTAAATTCAATCCCTTGTTGACAGCCCCGTGCAGACTGGTTCACAGCCATATGGAATCAGACAGAAAGTACACAAGAAGCCAGCCAGGAGGTGGAAAAGAAGAAAAAAGATGTAGCATCTTTCTTAGAAGTCTCGGCCATCATCAGTCCTTTGCTCGTTGAACTGCATTGGATTTATGTTGACAGCGCCTCAATGTTAGAATTTTCATTTTAATCTTTTCAAAATAATAAATCTCAACGCATTGCCCTCCGTGTGTTCAGAATCTCTTCTGTCAGTACGACTTGACAGGTTCTGTTTCTGTCATTTCTGATTTTAATTTTCCACTATTGGCAGGTCTGCCTTCAGCTACTAATGCCCGTTGCAATTCTCTCCCTAAATCTGTCTGCATCTCTTTCCTATTTATGTTCCTTAAATAACTTTTTAAAATAATCTTCTGGTCGCCTACCAGAATATTTGTGTCAAATTTTGTTAGAAAATTCCCTTGTTTTATCCTGTTAAAAACACTATATAAGTACTGAAAAAAAAGAACGTCCTGTGAAATAGTCACAACCTGTCACTCGAAATCTTTTTCAGATCATCTCCATACATAAATTTTCATTATCAGGATTACCACTTCAGCAGGTTATGCCTGCTTTAAGTCACACTGCTAATGTTGGCAGGACATGATTAATATCAGTGATGTCAGCGCAATTAAAGCAGAACGAGAACCTTTTCATTTGCACTCCTAATTATACCTGATTTCAAAGAAAGCAACATTTTACATTCCCTAAGAAAAGTTTTCTGATTGGTTCAATAGTAACTGGCCAATGTGTTGACACGGAGAATGCACCAAGGAAAACTGACACCACTTTTGTTTGATTCAAAAAAAAGATACAATGCCTGAACATGCCCCTTTTGTCTGCAGAGGGAAGATCCCTGTTTTTGAATATATGTAGATTCTATTAAGTGTAAATGAAGCACATTAATTCTAATTTATAATCTTCAATAAAAGATAAAAAGACATGACATGGAAATGTCATTGCACTGTTGTGTGATGGATAGTTATCTAAAATCAAATACATAATTATCTAAAAAAGTTTTCTTTTAAATGTCAGAGTGAAATGCTAGGACTACAGGAAGAACTGATTTTGGTTGCCTGGGACATATTTTCTGCTGCGTATCTTACTGTTTTTTCAAGGTTTTCAGCAACCTTTTTGTTTATTAACTGATTATACTCACATGTGTTGAGTTACTTATTTTCCTATGTTCTGACTAGTCTTGTCCTAATCTTGCCTAATTTTATATCAATTAAAGCATTAGTCATAGTATTTTACTATGACAGTTAAAAAACAAAATGAATATTTTACTGAGACCGTTTTGTAACGTAAAGTCAAATAAATAACTATCAATCACAATGTTTGTTTATATTTGTATATCTTTTATAGGTGACTCCTGTGTGCAGTGATGACTGTATTTTCACTGGCCAATTCTATCAGGTAATATCCAATCTAGAATTTTCAGTAAACCAGTATTGCCACCTAATCACTGGAGCTGATTGCCTGGTTACTTATTAATGCAGCCTTTTCCAGCACATCACTCAATTACAATCATTAGGTGGCAGCTGGAAGATTAGACGACTGGACAAGTTTTAGGAAATTAGGCATTGGTTTTTACCTTCATCTGAATTTGCTATTACATCTACATAATCTTAATATTTTAATAATTGTACACAGATGTAATAAATTTACTTTTTAGTGTGTAAAGAAAATGCGGAACCTTGTCTATTACTGTAACACTGACAGCTCATATCTGTTCTCTCTAACATTTATTATCTGTTAATGTAACTGAAATTTTTACTGCTCATAATTTTCAATAATTTGAAGACCTTAAAATCTGCCACTTTTGATGAATATAAAAAGAAAAAAACCCAAAGCAGGTACATCGGTGGGTTTATTTGCAATCTGCGTACGTTTTCAACAGTCAAAGTTGACATTTTAAAAAGAATGTCATTTTTTAAACCCAGCGTCTTTCCACCAAATACTTTTTTTTCAAAAAATAGTTTTCATTGTTTTTAACGAAACACCGTCCAGGGTTCAGAATATTCCAGGTGGATTCCTTGCCTGTTACAGTACTAAAGAATTACTTTGAATTTCCAGGGCAATATTGCAAAGTCTCAAAATTTCTAGAGCATAAAAGTTAAATGACGGGGCCCAATATTTTAAGTGGATCTTTCAGTATCTAGGCGCTGACATTTCACCAAATGTCCCAGAAATGAAAAAAACAGTGTGGTTCCGAAAAATATAATTTAATGTTGGATGCCAAGTTTCTCTCTCGATTCTGTTTTTCTTTGGAAAAATCGCATGCATTCTTAAACCCTTTCAGCAAGTAACCACGGATTTTAATTAAAGTCAAAGTAGTGCAGATGCTAGAAATCTGAAATAAATACGAACGCTCGTGGATTCAGCTGCTAGAACTGCTGAATTTCTTTAGCATTTTCTCCGTTTATTCGGGATACATTTTTTAAATCGGCGTTTAACTTTATAGCCTCTTTTAAGTCGTTTTCCTATTTAAAACCTGGCATTTCAAATATTTAACTACGTTAAATCAACGTTAAATGTATTGCTATATTTATTTAGCGGCAGCACTTTTAACTTACAAATTACATACCAAATTAATTTTTGACGTTGCGACCTGATCTTAAAAATCAACCCACTGAAGACGAAATAAATGTAGTTAGGATGAGTTTCTGCTTAAAGGCCATTGTTTATCTACGTAAGGAATTAAAGTCTTCATCTTGATTTGACACCGAATTTACAAGTGTTTCGCGAATTAGTTTTTTTTCTCTGCCAATGTTTTGAACTGTTTTAAAGATCATTATCGGGTTGTCCTTATGACCTCCATGTATTTCTAAGGCGGTTCGGAGCACAGAAAGGAAGAACTTCCACATTCTACTCCAAAGTATAAATCCTATGCCGTACGCCCGGTCTGGTTTTGTAAGATTGAATTTCATTCTAATATACGAGATAGTATTTCTTATCCACGCCTCGCCTCGTTTGTAAATGGTCGGATTTCAACGTCAATCACAAAGGAGGAGGTGGGATTTGGTTTGGACAAAGTTTCATTGAAGGTGGAGGGAAGTGGAGTCAGATGTTAGCAGAATAGCAGGAGCAGCTGGAAGCTAGAACCAGAGAAGGGCATTGCGGTGAAGCTGAAATTTCAAGCCTGTTCCAGCAGGATTTAAAAACCATACTGTCACAGAACGCACCCACTCGCATATGGTTTTCCAAAGCAAAACTGTGAGTGCTTTCCCCACTCCCCAAAAGAAAACTGGAATCACAAGGTAACGAATAAATTGACCCTCGGCAATGGAATACCCTCATATTCACATTGCAGATGTGAATCTTCTTGTGTAAAAAAAAACTGGATGAAAAAAAAATGCTAGACCAGAAGCACCATCAGTGAAACGTCTTGGGCTCCGATTCTGCTTCAGCGGTGAGTCGTAGGGGCCAAGGGATTTAACAGCAGAAGTTTTTGAAGTCTGCTGGCTAGAAAATAGGAAACAAATTGGCTGCTGGATCATTTCTTACACCATTTCGTAGCTTCATCGCCTTCTTTTGTTGTTGCACAAAGCCGCGCTTAAAAAAAAGGAAAGGACGACATCGAAGGTGGGGCGATATTGCTTGCCGGACTCCCCGGGCGTTATGAAAATAATTTGACTCCATCGGACAAACCGGTGCTTGATGGGCTATTCCGGCAATGCTAACAATCAGTTGACACTTCCCGGTTCAGGAGGGTAAACTCAGGAGGCTACCATGACAAGATTACTTTAACTTTCGGCAAGGCCGGACCTGCAGTTGATTGGGATTTTTGCACATTTTAAATTTATAATTGGTTCGCTGTGTTCAACAAGTATTTGAATACCCTTTGCAGTTTTGAGAAAAGAAACGTCTTCTTGCAATGGCATCGGAAGTGGTGTGTGGGCTGATCTTCAGATTGCTTCTTCCTATCTGTTTAGTTGCTGGTAAGAGTGCTTTCAGATAAGAAAAATAAACTCCATAACCCTTAGGTCGAAAGATTTTTTTAATGCATGCGTCGTCTCTGTGAATGCAAAAGATGTCTGCTTTTAATCAATTATAGTATAGTTTTAAAATTATGTTTAAATTTCTGGGCGAAGTTCATTCATTTCATTGATATTGTGGCCATTGGCTGAAATATACACTGCTGAAGTATTACGTTTTTGAAGGTATATTACTTAAAAGACTAAGTGAGTGCACGTCGGAATTTACAACATGAGGCGGCAAAATCTCACGTACAATTGATTTTTTTCTTTCATTTAAAAGGTACTTTTAGAATGCATTTCAGAAGTAATGGTCGCTAACAGGAAGCTGTTTTGCAATCGATCAGATTTATTTATCCCATATCTATCACTCTTTCATGAGGCGACAGCAAACGTCAATGTCGATTGAAATAAAGCCGGTGTTCCCCCCCCCCCCCAAAATGTACCAAACAAAATATAAATTGGCATAATCACAATTGCGAAATACTTTCCACTGTGTTCAATGTCGAGCAATGCCGCGGCAAGCAGCAGAATCGGTTTGAACAGCAGACTGACTTTACGAGGTAGGAACTTGTAGGAAGAGAATAAAGCCGATTAATGGCAAAGCCAGGAGAGAAATAGCTCTGACCTTACGCCACGACTGTGGTTAAAGCTTAAATAGAAAACAGAATGCGCGGTTTGCTCCAGTCCAGTTTCTGGGATGTATTCAAAGCCTCATTGAAATTAGCGTGAAACAAAAAAAAGGGCATCAGTTCAGGCCGGTTGGCGGTGAAGTACATCCGTCTTCTGACCTTGTATCCCTTTCCCATTCGAAAATGCAGGCAAGGTTCCTGCAGCGGAGGAAGGGGCGGATCGCCAGCCCTCGGATTTAATCCCAGTGGATTGGGGATACCATACATCCCCCCGAGCTGCATTTTGTTGCTTTAAAGCTTACTAGTGAACAAGATCTGTTGCGAAATATGTAGTCAAATCGGGTGTTCTGACAGTGCTCGTGGCAGCATTACCTGACAATGCCTTCAAATTCGCTTCAGCAAACTGTTACTTGCCGATTTCTAAATTGCGCTTTGAATTTATTTTGGTACCAGCTATTCACTACTTAAGTAAGCGGGGGATTCTTTTGACAAATAAAGTGCTCTGCTGTTCAAGACAAACGAGTCCAACACCCAATCTCGCACACAAGTGTTAGCAAAGCGAGCCCTGGTGTTGGGGGAGGAGGGGTGAGGTAGAGTTCGGAAAAGGCTTCGCGATTAAAATGCTAGTTAAATGCCTCTTAGCACAGTTAGTGTAAGATTTCAACTTCCTTTTGCTACTCGTTGCCTACACGTGACTGGAATGTATCAGGTAGAAATCCAGACGTCCAGTGAAGTAATTTAAATAAACATCCCCCTGCCTCTGTTCCCTTCATAGTCACGCACTCAGCATATTTCGAAGAGCCGTTATTTTTTACACTTAAGGACTTCCAGATGACACCGCATGCACCCACCCACAGTTGAAGAAATGTTTTTTGCTGTCTCACCGAGGCGTTACAGTTTCCTTGTTTTCTGAGGTGGTGGGGAGGGGGAACAAATCACTATTATTTTTGTATGCATGATAACTGGCGGTCTGTGTTTGAAAATATAAAACGTCTGAGCTTTTTTGTTAGGAGCAAGGAACAAAGGAGAGCTAGCAGTTATTCTTTGGTGCACAAAGCGGGGCTTTGCGAGCTCAGCACCCTCGCGTGCTGGGCAGCGAGTCTCCTCGTGCTGCTTTCTCCCGCGCTTTCGCCTTGCTCCTCTAATGGCGAGCGGAGAAGATGACGCCTGGGCTCGCGGCGCGGTCGCTGTCGCGTGGTCTCGGGTCACCTGGGCTCGCGCTGAGCCAACCGTCAACTCCTCCATTTTATTCTGTTGGGGTCTGTCGGGGTTGTTGTTGGGGGCTGAAATACATGCGCCTCTGGAGGTTGTTGAGAAATTCCTTTAAAGTGTGCGTGAATGGGTGAGGGGGTGAAATAAACCTGGGCACCGACTGAACCAGACTCCTGCGAAAACTGAAGGATGGTTTAAGCGGGAACAATAAACAGATTCAGACACTTCGTTTTTGAAGAAACAGACGGTAGTGTTGCTTAAGCATTAATCTTCTTTAAGTTTTCTCATTTGATAAAGTGTGGAATTGTATTTCTTTCAGATTGAGGAGATCATATTTTGTAACACAAGTGTGATTTGGTAGTTAATCTTTATAATGGAGTTCCTTTCCACAGAGCGAAACATGAAAAGTATAATATTCTAATATTAAACTTGCGGCTGCAAAACTGAAGATGAAGGTTGACAAATAGGGATTCCTGATGGAAATATCCCGGTTTTCAATATTACAGTTACTACATTAACACATTCCTTTTTTACTGCACTATACAGATGCAACATCAAAACTCAATGCCATACCCTGTAACTTTTATTTTTCAAACATGGCTTTCAGACATTGCTATTTGGGAAAACTCTTGCAAGTAGAAGGCCCTAGCTACACTGGTCGCTGTATTATTTGCAGCTCAAACTTAAAACAATTTTTGGTGCAAAATCAAAATGATCCGAAAGATAAAGTAAAACAAATCACAATGCTATGAAATGTAAAATTCAGTGATTTTTATTTAGAACATTTTTTCAGTTGTGTGAGATGATTTAATTAAGTATTCTACGCCACAATTAGTAGGATAGCATGCAAAATGACGATACTTTACCTAATTCTAAAAATTGTACAAAAATGAGTGACGAATGAGCACATGTATGTATTGCAGGCATCGGAGAGACCGTTGTAGTGTGGTTTTATTCATTCATGGGATGAGGGTATCACTGGCTATGTAAGCATTTATTGCCCTTCCCTATTGCCCAGAGGGCAGTTTAGAGACAATCCCATTGTGGGTCTGGAATTACATGTAGGCTAGACCAGATAAGGATGGCAGTTTCCCTCCCTAAAGGATCTTAGTGAACCAGATGGGTTTTTCTGACAACTGGCAATGGATTCATGATCATTACTAGACGTTTTATTCCAGAGTTTTTATTAAATTCAAATCTCACCATCTGCTGTGATGGGAATTGAACCTGAGTCCCAGGATAATACCTGCGTGGCTGGATTAACAGCCCAATGATAACACCACTGGACCATCACCTTCCCAGAGATGAAGCCCACTATAAACATAATACCTGAACAATTACAAACTTGGAGTTCTCTAATAATGGAAAATTAAAATAAAATTTTAATTTATCTCAGTGATTGTTGTGACGGAGCACTTTGAGGCAAGGGAATGCATAACCCAAACACTGGAGTAAGACTGAGTTAATTTACTTTTATGACTGAAGTTAGAATATTTCTGTTGCATTGAAAACTGGTGTTCATTATACATTTTGAGAGATGAATGCAAACTTAGATGTAAAAGGAAAGTGCTATTATAGTGATGTGATAGTGCTAAGTAAGTGCTAAGACTTCCTGAGACATACATGTATATACCCATATCAGTGATCTGGACCATGGTATGTGAGGGACAGTTTCAAAGTTTGCTAAATTTGGGACAATTGTAAACTGTGAGAACAGTTTGGAACTCTGAAATTACATTGGCAAGTTGATGGAATTGATAGACAGGTGGAAAATGAGATTCAATGCAGAGAAGACATAGGGTAATAGACATATATAGCACCGAAACATCGCTTGGTCCAACTTGTTCATGCTGAGCAGATATTCTAAATTGATCCAGTTCCATTTGCCAGCACTTGGCCCAAATCCCTCTAAACTCTTCCTATTCATGTATCCATCCAGATGCCTTTTAAATGTTGTAATTGTACCAGCCTCCACCACTTCCTCTGGGAGTTCATTCCATACACACACCACCCTATGAGTGAAGAAGTTGCCCCTTAGTTCCCTTTTGAATCTTTCCCCACTCACCCTAAACCTATGCCCTCTAGTTCTGGACTCCCCCAACCCAGGGAAAAGATTTGTATCATCGATAGTCACAGGTGAGGTGCCAGAAGACTGGAGGTTGGCTAACATGGTGCCATTATTTAAGAAAGGTGGTAAGGACAAGCCAGAAAACTATAAACCAGTGAGCCTGACGTTGGTGATGGATAAGTTGTTGGAATCCTGAGAGACAGGATTTACATGTATTTTGAAAGGCATTATGATTATGGATAGTCAACGTGGCTTTGTGGGTAGGAAATCATGTCTCACAAACTTGATTGAGTTTTTGAAGAAGTAATAAAGAGTATTGATGAGGGCAGAGCGGTGGATGTGATCTATGTGGACTTCAGTAAGGCGTTCAATAAGGTTCCCCATGGGAGACTGGTGAGCAAGGTTAAATCTCATGGAATGCAGGGAGAACTAGCCATTTGGATACAGAACTGGCTTGAAGGTAGAAGATAAGAGAGTGGTGGAGGAGGAGGGTTGTTTTTCAGACTGGAGGCATATTACCAGTGAAGTGCCACAAGGATAGGTGCTGGGTCCACTACTTTTCATCATTTATATAAATGATTTGGATGTCAGCATAAGAGATATAGTTAGTAAGTTTGCAGATGACACTAAAATTGGAGGTGTAGTGGACAGCGAAGAAGGTTACCTCAGGTTACAACGGGATCTTGATCAGATGGGCCAGTGGGCTGAGAAGTGGTAGATGAAGTTTAATTTAGATAAATGCAAGGTGCTGCATTTTGGGAAAGCAAATCTTAGCAGGACTTATATACTTAATGGTAAGGTCCTAGGGAGAGTTGCTGAACAGAAACGCCTGGGAGTGCAGGTTCATAGCTCCTTGAAAGTGGAGTGAAGAAGGCATTTGGTATGCTTTCCTTTATTGGTCAGAGTATTGAGCACAGGAGTTGGGAGGTCATGTTGCGGCTGCACAGGACGTTGGTTAGGCCACTTTTGGAATATTGCTTGTAATTCTGGTCTCTTTCCTATCAGAAGGGTGTTGTGAAACCTGAAAGGGTCCAGAAAAGGTTTACAAGGATGTTGCCAGGGTTGGAGGATTTGAACTATAGGGAGAGGCTGAACAGGCTGGGGCTGTTTTCCCTGGAGCATCAGAGGCTTAGGGGTGACCTTATAGAGGTTTATAAAATCATGAGGGGCATGGGTAGGACAAATAAAGTCTTTTCCCTGGGGTGGGGGTTCCAGAACTAGAAGGCAAAGGTTTAGGAAGAGAGGGGAAAGATATAAAAGAGACCTACAGGGTAGTATGTGAATGGAATGAGCTGCCAGAGGAAGTGGTGGAGGCTTATACAATTGCAACATTTAAGAGGCATTTGGATGGGTATATGAATAGGAAGAGTTTGAAGGGATATGGGCCAGGTGCTGACAGGTGGGACTAGATTGGGTTGGGATATCTGGTCGGGATGGACGAGTTCGACCAAAGGGTCTGCTTACGTGTTGTACATCTCTCTGACTCTATTTACCCTATCCATGTCTCTCATGATGTTATAAACCTCTATAATGTCACCCCTCAGCCTCCGTTGCTGCAGGGAAAACAGTCTCAGCCTATTCAGAAGTAGTAGATGATTCACTTTGGTTGGAAAACATTGAAATACAATATAACATCAGGTGTACAATTCTAAAGGTGGCAGAAGAGCAGAGAGATCTGGATGTATAGATGTACAGATTGTTAAAGGTGGCAGGACAGTTGGAACGAGCAGTTAATGAAGCCAACTGCTTGGCTAGTAATAGGGGCTGAGAATACAAGGTGGTTTACTTGTACAGATTGCTGGTTAGAACTCAGTTGAGCATTATGTACAGTTGTGAATGCCACATTATAGGAAAGATGTGAATACACTGGAGAGATTGTAGAAACGATTTGTAAGAATGGTTCCAGGAATAATAAACTTCAGTTATGAGGATAGATTCAATAAGTTGGGACTGTTCTCCTTGGAGAGAAGAAGGCCGAGACGCGATTTAATTGATGTTTTCAAAATCATGTGCAAGCCGACAAATAGGTGAGGAAAAGCTGTTCCTGCTCACAACAGAGAGAAAAGATAATGAGATGCTCTAAGCTTATATTGAGGTACAAATGAAGCAAACTTTTTCATAATGAGTAGTTTAGAATATGGTATGCACTGCCTGGAAGTGGGATGGAGACAGGTTCAATTGAGATAGTTGAGAAGGCATTGAATGATTATTTGGATAGACATGGTGTGCAGGCATTGGGGAAAAGGCAGAAGATTTGCAGTAGGTGATAGAACCAATTCAGATACAATGGGCTAAATGGTCTCCTGTGTGATAATAATTCTGTGATTTAGCAATATATAATTTATATTGAACATATCTGAAAAAAAATGTTTGAGTAAAGTTGTGAAAAACTTGTGTTGGGTGATTTTTAAGTCGTCATGAGTTTATTTTATACAATACAATACAGCACAAGAACAGGCCTATCAGCCGACCAAGCCTCGGCTGATTCCAGTCCTTACTTAAACCCTTACTTATTGCCCAGGAGTGGTATCTATCCATCTACTTGCCTCATGTTCATGTGTCTATCAAGATATGCCTTAAACATTACTAAGGTGCCGGCTTCCGCCACCTCCACTGGCAGTGCATTCCAAGCACCCACCACCCTCCGAGGAAAACATTTTCCCCACACTTCTCCCTTAAACATTTCTCCTGTCACCTTGAACCTGTGCCCTCTCGAAGTTGACCTTTCCACCCTGGCAAAAAGCCTCTGATTATGCACCCTCTGTATGCCTCTCCATAATTTTGTAGATCTCTATCAGGTCACCCCTCAGCCTCCATCTTTCCAGTGAAAACAATCCAAGTTCATAACCACAACCTTTCAGACCATGTGGTAAACCTTCTCTGCACGCTTTCCAAAGTATCCACATCCTTCTAGTAATGTGCTGACCAGAACTGCTCACAATATTCCAAATGTGGCTTAAGTAAATCTTTGGATTCCAGCATCTGCAGTTTTTGTCTGTAACATAACTTGCCAAAAAATGTAGCGCTGGAAAAGCACAGCAGGTTAGGGAGCATCGGAGGAGCAGGAGAGTTGATGTTTTGTGCATAAGCCTGATGAAGGGCTTATGCCCGAAACATTGACTGTCCTGCTCCTTGGATGCTCCCTGACCTGCTGTGCTTTCCCAGGACCACATTTTTTGACTCTGATCTCCAGCATCTGCAGTCCTCACTTGCTCCTTTATATTCGATGCCCCATCCAATGAAGGCAAGCATACTGTCTATCTTCTTGACCACCTTATTAACCTGCCAGTTTCAATGATTTGTGAACCTGTACACCCACATCCCTCTGTACGTCAAAGCTTCTAAGGGTTCTGCCATTTATTGTATAATTGCCACCTGAATTTGATCTTCCAAAATTGTTGTATTTGTCTGGATTATGTGCCATCTGCCATTACTTTGCCCAAATCTGCAATCTATCTGTACCCCACTGTATCCTTTGACAGTCCTCCTCACTATCTGCAACCCTGCCAATTTTCATGTCATCTGCAAACATACTAATCAGATAACCTACATTTTTCTCCAGATTATTTATAAATATTACAAACAACAAAGGTCCCAGCACTGATCCCTGCAGAACACCACTAGTTATTGGTCTCCATTTCAAAAAGCACCCTTCCACTGCCACTGTCTTCTATGATGAAGCCAATTTTGTATCCATCTAGCCAGCTCACCCTGGATCCAATCAGACTTTAGCTTCTGTACTAGCCTGCCATGAGGTACCTTATTAAATGTCTTATCAAAGTACGTAAAGATAATATCCACTGCCCTTCCCTCATCAAACATTCTTGTCACATCCTCAGAAAATTCAATCAAGTTGATGAGAAATGACTTTCCCTGCACAGACGCATGATGCCTATCACTAACAAGTCCGTTCACATTTTGGAAGAATGTGGATAAATCCTTCTCTCAGTATGTTTTCTGATGGCTTCTCCACCACTGATGTAAGGCTTGCTGTCTTGTCATTACCTAGATATTTCTGTTTCACTTCTTAAAGAAAGGAACAAAATTGACCATTCTTTAGTCCTCTGGAATCTAGCTGAGGCCAAAGAGGATGTAAAGATATCTATTAAGGCCGCAGCTACTTCCTTCACATGGGTTATTTGTCTACAAGTGCAACAGGTCCACAGCAGAAGTCATATCCTTAGCCCTACAGTGATCTCTGGAGCTTGTGGATAATAAGGAAGCCTATGTCAGGCTTCTACTCATTGATTACAACACTATAATCCCAATCAAACTAATCTCTAAACTTCAAGACTTTGGTCTGTGCAACTAGGTCTCCTCAACTTCCTGACTAACTGACTGCAATCAGTGAGGCTAAGCAATAGCATCTCCTCCATGACTATCCTTAACACTGGCACGCCACAAGGCTGCATACTCGGCCCTTTGCCATACTCCCTGTACACTCATGACTGTGTGACCAAAATTTGTCTGAACTCCAACCACAAGTTCGCTGATGACACCATTGTTGTAGACCGAACATGAAACAATGATGAAACATAATATAGTAAAATGAGTGCTTGGTAGCTTGGTGTAAAGATAACAATCTCTCCCTCAATGTCAGCAATACTAAAGAGCTGATCATCAACTTCAGGAAGTAAGGAGGATGGCACATCCCTGTCTATATGAATGTAGTTGAAGTGGAGATAGTCAAGAGCGTCAAGTTCATAGGAGTGATGATCACCAACAATCTGTCCTGGACCAATCATGTTGATGTGATGGTCAAGAAGGCACAACAACACCTCTTCTTCCTCAGGGTGCAAAAGAAATTCAGCATGACTATCAAGCCTGTAATCTGATTTTTATACATGCACCATAGAAAGCATTCCATCTGAATGCATCATGGCTTGGTATGCAACTACTCTACTAGGACCATAAGAAATAAGAGTTGTGAACACAGCCCAGTCCACCACACAAGCCAACAGGCAGCCAACATCATCAAACACCCTTCCACCCTGGTTATAATCTCTTCCAACCTCTTCTGTCAGGAAGAAGATACAAAAGCTTAAGCCCACAGACCAACAGGTTCAATAACAGCGTCTTTCTTCTGTTATTATACTTCTGAATGGACCTCTCAAATTTCAGATCTAATTTTGATCTTGCTTTCCTTACAATTTTTTTGCAGCCATAACTTTATTTTCCTTGCTCTGTTCTATCACTCTATGATCTTTGTGCATATGATCTGCCTGTACTTCACGCAAAACAAAACTTTTCACTGAGCTGAAAAGTGCAGCAGGCCAGGCAGCATCCAAGGAGCAGGAGAATCAACATTTTGGGCATAAGCCCTTCTTCAGGATTCCTGAAGAATCATAGCTACCCTCTTGCTCTTAAGGATTCCTGAAGAAGGGCTTATGCCCGAAATGTTGATTCTCCTCCTTGGATGCAGCCTGACCTGCTGTGCTTTTCCAGCAACACATTTTTCAGCTCTGATCTCCAGCATCTGCAGTCCTCACTTTCTCCTAAAACTTTTCACTGAACCTAGGTACATGTGACAATAATAAATCAAACCAAAAATCAAAATCCTCCCTCGTTTCCGACATTACCCTGGGATAGATTCCATCTGGCCCTAGGACTTGTCTACCTTCCTCTTCCATTATGTTGACTTTTCTTTAATCTCAACATTCTTCAGTGCATCTGATGTAAAGTGCTCATTAAGGATCTCTCCCATTTCTTCTAGCTCTACACATATTTCCCTCCTTTAATTTAGAGTGGGCCTACTTTTTCCCTAGCTACCCTCTTGCTCTTAATATATATGAAAACAGTCTTAGGATTCTCCTTAACTCTGCCTGCCAAGGACATTTCTTATCTCCTTTTAGCCCTCCTAATTCTCCATTTAAGTTCTTTCCTACTTAGTTAAAATCCTTGAAGAATATAGACAGTTTTTAGTTGACTAGACCTTGGGTATGCCGCTTTATTTTGACTTAAACTGATAATTTCTCTTGTCATCCAATGTTCGCAAATCGTGCCATTCCCATCCTTCATTTACACAGGAACATGCCTATCCTACACTCTAACCAACTGGTTCTTAAAAGACCCCCACATGTCAGATTGGATTTACCCTCAAACAGCCACTCTTAATCCACATTCTCCAATTCTTAACTAATTTGGATATAGTTGGCCTTTCTCAATTTAAGGAGAATGTGAGGTCTGCAGATGCTGGAGATCAGAGCTGAAAATGTGTTGCTGGAAAAGCGCAGCAGGTCAGGCAGCATCCAGGGAACAGGAGAAGGGCTTATGCCTGAAACGGCGATTCTCCTGTTCCCTGGATGCTGCCTGACCTGCGCTTTTCCAGCAACACATTTTCAGCTTCCTCAATTTAACACCTTTGTCCGTGGTCTGATCTTGTCCTTATCACAAATATACAAATAACTTAGAAATTATGGTCACTATTCCTAAAATGCTCTCCCTGTTAAACTTTGATCACCTGTTCAGACTCATTTCTCAATTCAGCTTCAGTATGGTCCCCACTCCCATTGGATTATCCAGTGTTTCAAAAAAACCTTCTTGGACACACCTAACAAATTACTCCCCATCCAAGGGGCACTAAGGACACTAAGGGACTCCCAGTCAATATGTGGGAAGTTAAAATCACCCCCCGCAACAACCCTGTTATTTTTACATTTTCCCAGAGTCTAACTATGTATCTCTTCCTCTATCTCCCACTGGCAGATGGGAGGTCTGTAGTACAATTCTAGTATTGTGATTGCACCTGTCCTATTCCTGAGCACTATCCATAATGCGTCACTGCAAGATCCATCCAAGGTGCCTCAGTACAATTGTGATATGCTCCCTAACCAGTAATGCAACTCCCTCACCTCTTTTGCTTCCTCCTCTGTCTTATCTAAAACATAGATATCTTGGAATTTTAAGCTGCCAATCCTGTCCCTCTTTCAACCATGTTTTTGTGATAGCAAAAACATCATAATTTCCTGCGTTAATCCAGGCTCTAAATTCATCTGTCTTACCTGTTATTGTTCTTGCATTGAAAAAATACAATCCAAGCTCTAGTTCCACTGAGCTCAGAAACCTCTGCCTGACTGATATTCCTCTTAGCTATATTTTCCTTAGACTCAAGCTCTTCCCCACTCTCAATACTTACTGACCTGTTGCTTTGGTCCCCACCCCCAACCGCGCTCGTTTAAACCCTTCCATGTGACACTATCAAACCTCCCTGCCAGGATATTGGCGCCCTTCCAATTTAGGTGCAACCTGTCCTTTTTGTACAGGTCCCATCTTCCCTGGAAAACATCCCAATGATCCAACTATCTGAAGCCCTCCTCCCTACACCAACTCTTTTTAGCCATGCATTCAGTTGTATTCTATCTCTGCTCATAGCCTTAGTGGCATGGGGAGTAATCCTGAGATTACTACCCGAGAGGTCCTGCATTTTAGTTAACTATCTAACTTCCTGAATTGTAATTGCGGAACCTTGTCACTCTTCCTACCTATGTCGCCTGTGAAAATATGAACAATGAATTCTGTTTGCTAACCTTTCATTTCAGGATGCCATATACCTGCTGAAAAACACTCATGACCCTGGCACTTGGGAGGCAACACTCTGCCCTAGAGTCTCTCTTGCAGCTGCAGAAGTGTCCATTTGTGCCCCTGAGTATTGAATCTCCAATTACTATGCTTGTTCCTCCCCTCTGTACAGCAGGGACAGCTGTGGTGCCACTACTCTGGCTGCTGCTGTTGTCGCCTGATGGGCTGGCCCCCTCATCAGTATCCAAACAGAATACTTGCTTGACAGGGGGACAGCTACAGTGTGGAAAAGGACATGGAAGATACAGAATGTTGGGAAATAGATGGTGACATCTTGAAAAATGTCCATATTAGAGAGGAGGAAGTGCTGGATGTCTTAAAATGTATAAAGGTAGATAAATCACCAGTGCCAGATCAGGTGTACACCAGAACTCTGTGGGAATCTAGGGAAGTGATTGCAGGGCCCCTTGCTGAGATACTTGAATCTTCGAGTCACAGGTGAGGTGCCAGAAGGCTGGGGTTTGACTAACATGGTGTCACTATTTATGAAAGGTGGTAAGGAAAATCCAGGGAACTATACACCAGTGAGCCTGACATTGGTGATTGTTGGAGGGAATTCTGAGGGACAGGAATTACATGTATTTGGAAAGGCAAAGACTGATTAGGGATTGTCAACATGACTTTGTGGGTGGGAAATCATGTCTCACTAACTTGATTGCAGTTTTGAATAAGTACCAAAGAGGATTGATGAGGGCAGAGTGGTGGATATGATCTAAAGACTTCACAAAAGTGTTCAACAAGGTTCCTCATGGTAGACTGGTAAGCAAGGTTAGATTACATGGAATACAGGGAGAACTAACTATTTCGATACAGAACTGGCTCGAAGGTAGAAAACTGGAGGCCTGAGACCAGTGATGTGCCACAAGGATCGGTGCTGGGTCCACTGTTTTTCATCATTTATATAAATGTTTTGGATGTGAGCATAGGAGATAGACTTAGTAAGATTGCAGATGACACCATAATTGGAGGTGCCGTGTACAACAGGATCTTGATCAGATCGGCTAATGGGCCGAAGATTGGCAAATGGAGTTTAATTTAGGTAAATGTGAGGTGCTGCATTTTGGAAAGGCAAATCTTAGCAGGATTTATACACTTAGTGGTAAGGTCCTGGGAATGTTGCTAAACAAAGAGACCTTGGAGTGCAGGTACATAGTTCCTTGAAAGTGGAGTCTCAGGTTGATAGGATAGTAAAGAAGGCATTTAGTATTGTTTCCTATATTGGTCAGAGCATTGTGCATTGAGTATAGGAATTGGGAGATCATGTTGTGGCTGTACAGGACACTGGTTAGGCCACTTTTGGAATGTTGTGTGTAATTCTTTCTCCCTCTTATAGGAAGGATGTTGTGAAACTTGAAAAGGTTCAGAAAGGATTCACAAAGGATGTTGCCAGGTTGGAGGGTTTGAGCTATAGGGAGAGGCTGAATAGGCTGTGGCTGTTTTCCCTGAAGTGTCAGAGAGGTGACCTTACAGAGGTTTTTAAAATCATGATAGGATAAATAGACAAGGTATTTTCCCTGGGGTGGGAGAGTCCAGAACTAGAGGGCATAAGTTTAGGGTGAGGGGGAAAAATTTAAAAGGGATCTAAGGGGTCAATCTTTCATGCAAAGGGTGGTGGCTGTATGGAATGAGCTGCCAGAGGAAGTGTTGGAGGCTGATACAATTATAACATTTAAAAGACATTTGGATGGGTGCATGTATAGGAAAGGTTTAGAGGGATATAGGCCAAATGCTGGCAAATGGGACTAGATTAGGTTAGGACATCTGGTCGGCATGGATGATTTAGACCTAAATGTCTGTTTCCACGTTGTATATCTCTATGACTCCTGCACTGACTGTGTGCCCTGTTTAGCAGTCACCCATCTATCTTTTTGTACCTTGGGTGTGGCTACGTTTCTGTGATTTCTATCTGTGATGCTATCTGCCATTTGTGTGCTCCTTAGTGTCTCCAACTTCCACTAAAGCCAATCCATTCATTAGGTGAGCAGTTGAAGCTGGGTTGATTTCCTGCAGATGTAATTATTGTGGACGCTCTTTGCATCTCACAGGCAGAACACAAAACCCCACCATTTGAATGACTAACCCTCTATTGTTTGTTAGTTTACAAATTAAATGTTAATTAGCTACTGAAAATTACAGTTATTGCTTTCTAACAAATAGCATCCCCCCCAACTTACTATCTGAATTTCCTGTACGAACCAGAAGATGAACTAACTGTACTAACCCTTTAGAAAGACTGAGACACACTTACCCTTAAGCAGTGAGATTTCTTCACCTGTAGCTCCAAGGGAATAAAGAAGTTAACACAAACTAGCACCTGACCAGCACTGACCAGTCAGAAACCATGCTCCCTTCCCCTGTGAGGTCATCAGGATGCTTTCCCAGAATAGGTAGCTGCTGGCTTCTCCTGAAGAAATGCACCTGAAGCAAAACTGTCTTTTTTGAGGAACATCCAGTATGTAATGACTGAAACTCTTGTTACTTAACAATCTTATAGGTAGTCAGAAAGTAATGCCAGATACTCAAACCAAACATTTTCTGAAGCATAAATAAAAACTGAAAGGGCTGCAGATGCTGTAAATCAGAAACAAAAACAGAAATTGCGGAAAAGCACAGTAGGCCTATCAGCATCTGTGGAGAGAAATCAGAGTTACTGTCTCAGGTTGAGTGAAGGTCACTTGACCTAAAACATTAATTCTGATTTCTCTCCACAGATGCTGCCAGACCAGCTGAGCTTTTCCAGCAATTTGTTTTTATTTTTTGAAGCATTCTATATCAATATAATGCTGTATTTTAAGAACTTCTAAGAATGATTTGCTGGTAGTAGAGTAAGAAGTAAGTCTCGAGAGGCTTTGGAGAGCAGTGGCTCTGCAAAAAGTACAGGCAAGCTCAGGTAAAGTCCTTTTAACTTTTCTTTTTAGTTTTACATTAGTTAAGATGGCAGTTAGGGCAATCAAATGTTCCTCCTGCAGGATGTGGAAGCTGAGGGAGACTTCCATTGTCCCTGATGACTGCACCCAGCTGCAGTTCCTGGGAAACCGTGTTAGGGAGCTGGAGCTGGAGCTGGAGCTAGATGCACTCAGGATCATGCAAGATGCTGAGCGCCTCCTAGATAAGAGTTTTAGTGAAGTCACATCTAAGTTCCTGATGAAAACCTTATATCAACTCTCCTACTCTTTGGATGCTGTCTGACTGGCTGTGCTTTTCCAACACCACACTTTTTGATTCTGATCTCCAGCATCCGCAGTCCTCAGAGATGAAATAACTGAAGGATCATCCAGTGAGGCTTTGTGGGTGGAGCTAAGAAATGAGAAGGGGACTGTGCCGTTATTGGGGTTGTACAACAGACCCCCAAAGAGTCAACGGGAATTGGATAAACAAATATGCAGAGAGACTGGGGAGACTTGCAGGAGCAATATGCTTGTAATAGTAAGGGATTCTTTTTCTCCCCAACAGGCTGGGATTGCCAGAGTGTTAAGGGCTTAGATGAACCTGCACTCCAAGGTCTCTTTGTTCAGAAACACTCCCTAGGACCTTACCATTAAGCGTATAAGTCCTGCTAAGATTTCCTTTCCCAAAATGCAGCACCTCGCATTTATCTGAATTAAACTCCATCTGCCACTTCTCAGCCCATTGGCCTACCTGGTCCAGATCCTGTTGTAATCTGAGGTAACCCTCTTTGCTGTCCACGACACCTCCAATTTTGGTGTCATCTGTAAACTTACTAACTGTACCTCTTATGCTCGTATCCAAATCATTTATGTAAATGACAAAAAGTAGAGGGCCCAGCACCGATCCTTGTGGTACTCCACTGGTCACAGGCCTCCAGTCTGAAAAACAACCCTCCACCACCACCACCCTCTGTCTTCTACCTTTCAGCCAGTTCTGTATCCAAATGGCTAGTTGACCAGATATATCCAAGGGCACTGCAAGAGGCTAGAGAAGAAATTGCAGGGACCCAGGCTGATATTTTTGCATCATTGCTAATCAGGGGTGAGGTACTGGAAGATTGGATGGTAGCAAATGCCATTATTCAAGAACGGCTGTAAAGAAAAGCCTGGGAACTACAGACCGGTAAGCTGAACATCTGTGATGGGTAAGTTACTGAGGGACACAATATACATGCCTTTGGAAAGACAGGGTTTCATTAGGAGTAGTTAGCATGGTTTTGTGAGTGGGAGATCATGCCTCACAAATTTGTATGGGTTCTTTCATGAAGTGACGAGGAAGTTTGACGTGAGCAGGGCGCTGTAGTCTATATGGATTTCAGTAAGGCCTTTGATAAATTTCCACATGGTGATATGCATATGGAATGAGCTGCCAGATGAAGTGGTTGAGGTGGGTCCATTAACAAATAAATAGGAAGGGATTAGAAGGAAATGGACCAAGTGTGGCGATCAGGTTAGCATGGACGGACATTTTGGTCAGCATGGACCAGTTTGGGCCAAAGGGCCTGTCTCCATGCTGTAGCATTCTATGACTGTAGGCGTTGGGAGGTCATGTTAGGGCTGTACAGGACATTGGTTAGACCACATTTGGAATATTGCGTGCAATTCTGGTCTTCCTATCGGAAGGATGTTTTGAAACTTGAAAGGGTTCAGAAAAGATTTACAAGGATTTGAGCTATAGGGAGAGGCTGAATAGATTGGGGCTGTTTTCCCTGGAGCATCAGAGACTGAGGGGTGACCTTATAAAGGTTTATAAAATCATGAGGGGCATGGATAGGATAAATAGACAAAGTCTTTTCCCTGGGATAGGGGAGTCCAGAACTAAAGGGCATAGTTTTAGGTGAGAGGGGAAAGATATAAAAGAGACCTAAGGGGCAACGTTTTCACGCATGTATGGAATGAGCTGCCAGAGGAAGTTGTGAAGGCTGGTACAATTACAACATTTAAAAAGCACCTGTATGGGTACGTGAAGGGTTTAGAGGGATATGGGCCAAGTGCTGGCAGGTGGGACTAGATTAGGTTAGGATATCTGGTTGACATTGGAGGATCTTAGCTACAGGGAGAGGCTGAACAGGTTGGGGCTGTTTTCCCTAGAGCGTCGGAGGCTGAGGGCTGACCTTATAGAGGTTGACCTCAGGGGCAACCTTTTCATGCAGAGGGTGGTACGTGTATGGAATGAGCTGCCAGAGGAAGTGGTGGAGGCTGGTACAATTGCAACATTTAAGAGGTATTTGGATGGGTATAGAATAGGAAGGGTTTGGAGGGATATGGGCCAGGTGCTGGAAGATGGGACTAGATTGGGTTGGGATATCTGGTCGGCATGGACGGGTTGGACTGAAGGATCTGTTTCCATGCTGTACATCTCTATGACTCTATGCATGAACAAATTGGACTGAAGGGTCTGTTTCTATGCTGTACATCTCTATGACTCTCTGGCTCTAACTGCTTTGTAATTACTTATAACAATATGGATCTAGAGCAAACCTTCTTTATAATCTATTCTCTAATATTATGTGCAGTATTACTAATTGAACAAATAATAGTCTGTTCAGATATTTGCCCACCAGGCACTATAAATAATCTTCAATTTTTATTTACTTCAGCAAAAGTTTAATGAGATTCACATCAAGTTGTGGTGATAATATCCAGAGAATAAGTTTATAGCTTATATGGCAACAAGATAAATCTCTGCCCTCAACCCTTGTTGCAAATCTTAGTGTGTATTTCTTATTTATTATTCTTCGTTGTATTTAAAATTGTGATAATATATTTTCAAAGTTTTTTATAAACTTCTTTTAGGGAAAATTATGTGTTTACATGAACACTTTGTCTCATAATAAAACTAAACAGACATCAAAGTTCGTAGATAAAGCAAATATTTTTCTCGAAATTCATAATCTCTGTTATGCTTTAATATTCTATGGTCATAAAAATAAATTAGAAGGAATGAAAATGGAAAATAAACATCAGTTAAAACATTCATTACAGATAGGCCATGCAATCCAGATTTTATCCATGAAATATGTTGTGGAAAGATTTTGTCTTAATGTATTATTCTTTGTGAGGCCCAGTGCTGTAATTTGAAAATCCATTTCTCATTCCTGCGTGGTCAAGTTCAGTATACAATCTCTCAATCGAGTGCATCAATGTTTTAGTGTGAATATTATTCTTGTTCCATTCTTCCAAACGCTGTTTGTGTGGCAATGCCTGAGATTTATTAAGTACACTATTTGTACCTAGGTGATTGAGATCTGGAGCTTCAAGATTTGAAGAATTATAGACACAATCCAATTCAATATAAAAAGAAAATGAGCTAATTTTATACAACATGAGTATGAAGTCTAATTATACATCTCTTTCGCTGTTGCTAAGTGGTTTCATTCAATCTCTAGTAGTTACTGAACATATTTACATAGGGTGCCAAACTCTCTGTTTTACTGGTTTGAGAGTTTTACAAAGTAGTGAGACTTATTTCTTGTGATGTGGTCTGTTGGGGGAATATATACCCATGTGTTTAGCATCTAGATTCTTAAACTGATCTATTAACACACATCACTGTTTTCATCTGTAATTTTGAAAAAGCAATACAATTATTTTATCAGTATAGTTCTGAAAAGTCTTAAAAGGCTGAAAAACAATGTGATATATTTAGCACCCTTATGAAAAATAAATCATTAAAATATTAGTAATGCGACAAATGAAAGTGATCAATAATTAAGTAGCATTTTTACCTGCCATTATCTGGGTATTTTTAAAGTAATTTTTCAGTAGACTTGAATATAAAAGGTTCAAAGATTTATATTGATTCTGTTCTAAAAAAATACATATGCATATTTCCATCAGTTTGTCCATACCTTTTGTTTTGGCTACCTCTCATTCTCTTCCTGCTCAGATTTAGGACATACTGTGCAAAAGTTCTTTAATTGTTTGTTATGTCAAAGTTGCTATAAATGTGCTGTTATTTTAAAATATTTAGTTAGAGACTTTATTAATAGAGACTGGTTGAAATTTTGATATGTCTGAGCTTTGGACTATATGTCTTGAAGTAGTGATTAGCAGTCGAATTGAAATTTTAAGATAATATAGGATTTCCCTTTTGAGTGGTCAATATTAAAATGAGAGTAAGATTAGAGACATTTTTCCTTTTGGTACAAAATGAGTTGGTTGCTTATTGGCTAAATCTGGGCAGGAAGAGAAGAATGGAAGCCAAAAACAGCCTGGACAATTAGAAATATGCAAGTGCATTTTTACAAGCATTATCAATATAAATTGTTGAAACTTTTATATTATAATTATACTTTGAATATATATGAAGAATAGCTTATGTTAGGTGTTCTGATATTATGTTGCATTTTAGATGTTTTATTTCAGTAGATTTCTTCATTCAGGTTTTTTTTTCACAAGGATTTTGAACATTTTTTAACAAAACAGTTTTTGATTAGCAACCACAATTGAAGAAAATGAAGAATTGTTACCTGGCAAGTTATCAAAAGCTTTGTGGACAAAGAACACTAATCAAAGGGCAAAAATTGCATGGTTTGCAGAAAGAACAAGGGAGTGAGAATCGTTAGCTCGTTCTTTCAAAGAACCAACATAAGCATAAAGGCTAGTGTCAGATAGCTTTTGGGAAGTTTGATCTCTATTATGCAAATCTCATAATTGATTTTACCAAGCCTAGAGCTTAAGTTCTTGTTTATCAAATATCTGTTTTAGATGTTTTATTTATCGTAGTAGAGCTAATGCTACACTTATATAAATTTTTTTTCCTAATAGTGATGACCTTTGCCTTTACCTCTAGTTTCTGCTAATCACAGACTGCAGTAATGAATGGAAGAGAGGGTTTGGGGGCTGTGAGAGACAATTGAGAGGAAGAAACATAAAGTACATGTTCATTCAGATGCTAGTTTTAATACCTTAGAGTTTTATAAGCTTAAACAAACATGTAAATAATGTTTTACGAAGTTCAACTTCAGAAAGATAGTGCAGTCAAAAAATGTACAGTACAGCACAAGAATAAATTAATCCACTTTCTAGTTAAATTTGTCTGATCCTAAGCTGCTCTTTTTCTCCAGATGGACATTGCCTCATAATGCTGTTTAATTATAATTTTTTTATTATGTCAGACAGTAAGGGATACTGTTACAATTGTAGTAAAAATGGGCTATAAATATTCAACTTCCATCATCTGATATTAAGACCTGAGACCTTGATAGAGGAAAATGACTTTTGAAAAATATAAATATCTGTCCTGATCAAAAATGTCTGCTGTGATTACCTGACCAAAGATTAAGGTAAAGTTTGTGAAACAGTAAGGGATAGTGATCATCTGCATTGAACTTACCATTTCATCCATAAACAGTGAAAACAGACAACATTCTTAAGAAATTTGCATCATATTTATATGTCTGGTAATTTCAGCTAGTGTGATGAAAGGCTCACTTGCTAGTTAGCTAGCTTCTTAAAACAATGAGAAGACTCAGGAGTACACAAATAAATTTACATCAACAAAGCTTGATCAACGAAGCAGGAACAATGAATTATAAGCAAGAGCTGGAAGACACTAGCTGTTTATCTATATTTCTCTCTCTCTCCCCGCTCTCTCTCGACCTCAGAAGTCAGTGTCCAGTGAACAAGCAACTTTGAACAATCACTATTCACAGAGAACTCGAAATCTGCAATCTTCATCACTGTTGAAGAATTAAGACAACAGCTAAACACTCAGGTCATTCCCATAACTCAAGGACTCTAGGAACTTTAAGCTGCAACTACCTTTATATTTCTATCTATATAGACAGTTCCCCACCCCCTGACAGTTTTTTCACTTGATTGTCATTTGTTTTCACTTGTGGGATGTGGGCATTGCTTGTGAGGCCAGCATTCATTGCCCATCATGTTTCTTTCACTTGTGGGATGTGGGCATTGCCTGTGAAGCCATCCATATTTGGCTTTGAGAAGGTCACGATAAGCTCTCTTCTTGAACTGCTGCAGTCCATGTGTTGAAAGGAGATCCACAATACCATTACGGAGAGAATTTCAGGACTTTGACCCAAAGACACTGAAGAACTGGCAATATTGTTCCAGGTTAGCATAGCAAGTCGCTTGGAGGCAAACCTGCAGGTGGTGGTGTTCCCATGTATCTGCTGTCTTGACCTTCTAGATGAAAATGCTTCTAGTTTTGGAAGGTGATGTCAAAGATTTAGTGAATTTCTGCAGTGCTTCAAGTTCATGGCATATGCTGATGCTACTGAGTGACAGTTGTGGAGTGAGTGGATGCTTGTAGATATGGTATCAATCAAGTGTACTGCTTTGTACTGGATGATGTTACCCTTTTGCCTGTTGTTGGTGCTGCACCCATCCAAGTTAGTGGGTGGTGTTTCATCACACTCTGAGTCATGTTTTAGAGATATACAGCACAAAATCTGCCGACCAGATTGATTTTTAATTAAAAATCTGTAACATTAAACTCCAACGAAATAGTCTCTCATTCTTATCCTTAAAATGTTCTAAGAATGTAAGTGGATTGTGATCCATGTATTGCTGTAAGGTCAGTACCAAATTCAATAGTTCCTTTTTGATTGTGGAGTATTTACTCTGGTGGATGTTGATCTTCTTCAAAAAGTAGCCAACTTGCAGTTCAATTCCATCCTCATCTTCCTGTAGGAGTACAGCTCTGACTCCAATGTCATTAGCATTGATGGCGACTTTAAAAAGTTTTGAAAAGTTTTGTGTAGCTAAAACTGGTTTGGTGGTTAATATCTTAAATGGTCGAATGTCTCCTGGCCTGGTTCGGTCCACTGAAACGTTGTTATTCTTCAGCAAATTAACTAACGGTGCCACAACATTGCTGAGGTTTGGAACAAACTTCCGATAGAATCCACTGACTCCTAAGAATCAAAGCACCTCTTTCTTCAAGGTTAATCGTGGAAATTCCTCGATGACCTTCGTCTTTGCGTTCCGTAGGGTTAACCTTCCATACCTGATGTTGTGTCCCAAGAACGTCACCTCTGCTTTCATGAATTCAATTTTATTTAAGTTTATCACCAGTTTTGCTTCTCTTAGTCGTTCAAAGAGATCTGCTAACTGCACCATGTGATCGTTCCAGGACTTATTAAATATCATCACATCATCCAAATAGACTGCAGTTTGTTAACATAGCTGCAACTCGTTCATGAGTTTTTGGAATGTGGTGGGTGCAATTTAAAATTGGTATAGCCCATTTAGTGTTACAAATGCAAAAATTCCTTTCACCAACTCTGATCAAGGTACCTGCCAGCAACTGCACATTAAGTCCAAGTTGATGATGTAACTGGCTTGTCCCATTTTCTCGATACAGTCCTCCGATCTAAGAATTGGATGTGAGTCTGATTTTGTAACAGCGTTGACCTTCTGACAATCCATGTAGAATCTTTAGTCTTCTCCGGTTTTGGAACTAAGGTGATCGGTGAACTCCACTCGCTCTGGCTTAGTTCAATGATGTCCTCATCAAGTACGGCCTCCATCTCCATCTGGATCTGTCTGGCTTTGAAAGGATTAAGCCGATAGGGGTGTTGTTTTATCTCAACAGTATTCCATACATGTACTTTGTGTAAAGTTGCATCAGTCCTCCCCATCTGATTCTTACATATGTCCTTGTACTTTTGACTCTGTTCTATGCTCCTGAGTCAGATAGCTTACTAATCTATCCCACCCCTCAAGTACTTCTTCATTTTTAAATCTATTTTGGCGCACCTCAAAATCCATATCATCTGGATTTGATTCCTCATTCTGTGGGGCAGTAACTAGCACCTGTTCCTCCAGTTTCTTCTTCCTGTTATAATAAGCTTTGAATGTGTTCACATGACATACCCAATGCCTTTTTTCTATCTGACATGTTTACTCGATAGTTCACCTGACTCAACGTTTTTCTCAATTTGATAGGGACCACTAAACCTGGCCCTGAAGGGATCTGGTACCATTGGTAACAGTACTAACACGTTATTCCCTTGGGAAAACGTCTGAATCTCAGAGTTTTTATCTGCCACTTACTTCATTCTATACTGTGCCCTGATTAGTTACTGTTTAGCTAACTCACCTATTCGATTTAATCTCTCCTTCACATCCGATAGATAATCTAAGTGTGAGATCTTTGACTTTGGTCCTGTCAATTTTTCTTTAATTAATTTCAAAGGCCCTCTAACTTCATGACCGAATATTAACTCAAAGTGAGTAAACTGAGTAGATTCATTTGGGACATCTCTAATGGCAAGCAATATGAATGGGATACCTTTATCCCAATCATTCAGGTAATCCTGACCGTTTGCTCTCAACATGGTCTTAAAGTTTGATGCTACATTTCTAAAGCTCCCTGGGATTCAGAATGATACACACTGGATTTAAAGTTTTGTATACCTAAGCTATCCATAACCTCCTGAAACAGCCTAGCAGAAAACTTTGTCTCTTGGTCTGACTGAATCTCTATGGGTAGCCTTTAACCATGTGAAGAAAGCTACTAACTCCTCTACCACCTTTTTTGTCTTGATACTCAGGAATGGAATTGCTTCTGGAAATTTGGTAAACACATCCATTATGGTTAACAAATACTGGTTCCCACTTCTAGTTCTCGGGAGGGGACCTACATAATCAATTCTAACCCATGTGAAAGGTTCTTCAAATGCGGGAATCGGCAACAAAGGTGCTGGTTTTATTATCGCCTGTGGCTTACCTACCATTTGGCATGTACAACAATAAAAATGATTTTCTACCTTAGCCTCAGTCTTTTGTACCCCTCGGTGACCTACTACGGGTAGTCCATGTGCTACCCGTAACACCTCCTGACTGTATGCTACCGGTAATACAATCTGATGGCCCGTTTCTCCTCTGCACTAACCTGCCATGGTCTCAATTTCCATCTGAGGATTCTACCTTTTCAGATAATAACCGTTCAGAATATTCTGTGCCTCATTTTCAGAGTATGCATCCACATATATATATCTTTTATCGTTTTGTCTTGCTGTTGCAAGTTTCTTCACCTTTCAGGACTAAACACTTCTATCTGATCCTATGCCTGTTCAGGTTTTTCCTGCACCATTACGTCAAACAGGGTATCCACTAACTGAACTTCAACTCCTTCATCTTTCTCTTTACTTTTCACTTCATGCTGTGACTTATGATAGTGGGATCTGGTTACCACACAGTCTGGGAAAATACCAGGATATTTCTGTTTTAACTCCTCAGTTTCTTGGTATTCCTTCGACTTCTCCACAACAAGGGGTGTCACTCCCACCTTGATCCTGCCAAATCATTCCCAAGAACAAACTGAATTCCTGGAACTGACATTCTGTCAATCACTGCAACTGTAACTTCCCCAGTCTTGAGTAGGCACTCTAACCTGATCTTACACAGGGGAACACTAAATTTCTGCCCATCTATCCCACAACTTTCCACACTCTTGGGTAACAGAGTGGAAAGAGTGCATATTCGCTCATCCCTTACTATCAGTGACCGGTTAGACCTATCTCTCAAAGTACTAACTTCTTGTCCTTCTCGCCCTGTTCTTTGAGTAAACTTTACCCACAGAGGCAAATTCTTGGTAGAGATCAGGTACTAACTCCATACATAGACCCTGCCTAGGCTGTGCATTCTCCTGCAAAACTCCTCAGCTCTTCTTGGGATCTCCTTTTACGACCTTCACTAATGCCACTGGCTTAGCTTCTTTTACCACATCTTTTCCCACAGCGCCTTTCTATAATGACGAGAACTGTGTCTTTACATGTCCCACTTAACCACAGTGCAAACACCTGAGGCCGTTCACCTTTCCACCATCTTGGGCTTTTTTATTCTGTGGTAAATTCTTACCAATGCTCTCTACTCTTGGTTTAGTAGTGCAGGATCTCCCCTTCTCCCAAGTTCTTAGAGCCTCAAATGTCCTATCTATTTTGAAATCATGCACCCATTGATCAAAATGACTATGTTTAATTCTTTCAAACTCAACAAAAGTTTGACCTGGTTCCTTTTTTGTGTTTCTGAACCCCTGTCTATATGCTTCTGGGACCAATTCATAAGCACTTAAAATAACCTGTTTAACCTCTTCATAATCTCTTGACACCTCATTTGACAGTGCGGCAAATACCTCACTAGCTCTGCCTATCAGTTTAGTCTTAACTAGTATTACCCTTAAATCCTCAGGCCATTCCATCTGCCTAGCCAGTTTTTCGAATGAAATAAAGAAGGCTTCAACATCTTTCTCATCAAAATGTGGCAGAGTTTTGACATATTTATATATATCACTCCCTTATCTTTTAATCTCCATCCTGTTAACTTGACTTTGCTGACTAAGTCGCAACTTCTCAAGTTCAAATTCTCTCTCTCTTTTCTCTTGCTCTGTCTCTCTCCCTTTATTTTCTCTCTCCTTCTCTCTCCCCTTCTCTCTCTTTGCTCAACCAAGAACCTTCTCCCTCTCTTTCTCTTTCTTTCCTTTTTCTCTCTCTCTCCCCTCTCTTTTTCCTCTCTCTCTCTTTGTTTATCTTCTAACTCCATTTTTCTCAATAGTAATTTAAGTTTTTCTATCTCTACTGCGCTTGTCTATTTCTCTTGACACACCTAAGTGTTTGAGTAACTCACTTACAATTTCAGCTTTAGTTTTGTCCTTGATTAAGAGAACTATCTTTCCGGGCCGTGTGCAGATGTTGTTGGCTGGGCAGTTCTCCTCCCAAATGTTCAATTTTAAGATTGTTGGTATACTCAATTCAAACTGGATTGGAGTTTGTTTTTTTTGGTGTATAATTTAAACTGGTTGGGCGAATTCAAATTTGTTTTTTGTCTCCAGGCAATGAACTAATCGAGTTGTTCAACTAGTGTTACATTGTTGCCTTATTGAGAACACTTGGTGCTGTGTCCAGTAGTTCTGCTGCTTTTATCTCTCTTAAAGTACGCCCACGCCTTCATAACAACAGCCTACATAAGTGGCATCATATTGGCACTGACGTTCATATATCAATTTAATCACTTATGTGCTCGGCAAAATGTCTTTTTGCCTTGATAGCAGCATCCTATTAGTGGAGAACATTATTTGTTGGTTTACTGAATGGTAACAGTGTTACACATCTAACTTTATCTGTTGTTGAAATTTTTGAGACTCCTTCTAATCCAGGATAAGCTGATGTAGGCTGGGCTTCTTTAGAGTCATAATTGAGAACATAATTCCTTTCATCAGATTTTACAATATACAGTGACTTGATTAAGGTGTTCTGGTGCATGAGTTACACAAAGTTAGTATGCAGATAAAGCATAGAATAAATTAGTCTAATGGAATGTAATCCTTTATTATGAGTGGAATTGAACATAAACGAGAGTATATTATGCTTCAGTTATAGAGGGCATTCTTGAGAGTATATCTTGACCACTGAGTTGAATTTTGGTCTCTTATTCAAGGAAGCATGAAAACACATTAGGTGCAGTTCAGAGATTTACAAGACTTGTCTGGAATAGGTGTGCTTTCTTATGAGGATAATTTGGACAAAGCTGGGCTACTTTCCACTGGACTTTAGAAAGTGTGGGTTGCTTGATTTAAGTGTGTAAATTCTGGAATGGTTTTGACAAGGTGAATGTGGAAACATAAGAACATAAAAAGTTGGAGCAGAGGTAGGAAGTTCTGACAAGCCCTTGAGCTTGTTCTGACATTTGATTTGATTGTGGCTGCCTTGACTCGACTTTCCTGTTTGCTTTCCTTAAACCTTTAACTCATTATGAATTAAAAATGTGTCTATCTCCTTTTAAATTTATTCAGTGTCCTGGCATCCACTGCAGTATCGGATAGTGAATTCCACAGATTAATGATTCTTTCAGAGGAGTAATTTCTCCTCATCACTGTTTGAAATCTGCTATCCCTTCTCCCAAAACTATGACCTCTCATTCTAGATTGTGCCACATGAGAAATACCCTTTCTGTACCTATTTTGTCAATCCCCTTTGTCAATCTGCCTAAGCTATATATAACCATTTGTAAATTTCATATTTCTTTACTACAGCTTACTTTCCCATCTATTTTATGTCATCCGCAAATTTAGCTAAAGTGCTTTCAATACCCTCATCTAAGTTAATATATGACTGAATACTGTGACATCCCATTAGTTACATCTTGACAACCAGAAAAATACTTGTTTATCCCAACTGTCTGTTTTCTCCTGGTTAGCCAATCCTATGTCCAAACTAATAAAATATCTCTGACATTGTATGATCTTAACTTACGTATTAACCTTTGTGCAACATATTATCAAATGCTTTCTGGAAGTTCAGATGTATGTCATCTACAGGATACGCGTTATCCTCCTTGCTTGTTTCCTCTTGTGGGTGAATCCAGAACACTGCTGTACTATTTCAAATTAGTAGTTGCCCTTTTAGAACAGAGACAAGAAACATTTTTTTTTCCTTTTGACTGTTGTGTGACTTTGGAACTCTCTCTGCCTCAGAAGGAATTGGGGTCATTAAATGTTTTTTTAAGGGAGAGTTTCTTGCTAGGCAAGTGAATCAAAGATTATTGGGGTAAATATGAATATGAAATTTCAAACATGCAAACAGATTTGCCATGATCTTATTGAATGGTGGACCAGGCTCATGGGGTCAATTTTTTTGAAACCCATTTCTAGTGCCCTAGTCCTGATGAGTGCAAGATAAAAAGCTTCAACTTCTTATTTTTAGCAATGTTAAAGTTCTGTACTACCAGAAAACTATTTACATATATTTTTAGTGCATATCGTTGATCAAAATTATGTTAAAATAATAATGATTATCACGTGAGTACTTCCTCAGTTTATCAAACTTCTAGAATTGTGGCTTAACAATGAGTACAAAACCCATGATTTGGAGATGCCGGTGTTGGACTGGGGTGTACAAAGTTAAAAATCACGCAACACCAGGTTATAGTCCAACAGGTTTAATTGGAAGCACTAGTTTTTGGAGCGCTGCTCCTGCAGAGAATTCTCCAGATGTGAAGATTTACAAATATTGTCTTTGTTCAGTATAGATTATTAGGGTAAACCTACCAATCACAAACTAACTCTGGTGGTGAGGAAGCTTCTGGAAATAATTATTCGGGACAGAATTAAAGGTCACACAGAAAAATATAGATTGATTAGGATTTTCTTAAGGGATAATCATGTTTACCTAACTTTCTGGAACTGTTTGAAGAGGCTTGAATCCAGCCCAGACAAATAAATTTGAAATTGCAGTTTAAACAGATTTTCCTGTTGTATTGCTATTGTTGATAACATAACAGCAGATAAATCAAATTTGATAGAATTTTATCATTTAGCTTGTGTTTTAAATCAATCTGATTTAAATGTTGTTTTTGTCATATTAACTGTTTTTAATTCTAGAACATGAGTTTATGGGTCAACTCTTAATGGTCAGCCAGTGTGACTGCTTTCCTTCACCTTGTCACTCTGTTACTCGAGGTGTATTATTGTAGCAAGAGGTTTGGAGTTATTAAGCTCCTCAAGGAGAATTATTTCAAAGCTTTTCATAAGTGATGGCTGTGTGAAGCGTCCATACCAACTGGATGAAAGCAAGTTGCTTAATGGTAAGCCTTTCTAACTGCCTTGTCATCAGTGGCACTTGCCTCAGGCAATAGCAAGTAAATCTAGTGAGATTTCCTATCAGCTTACTCTGCAATAATAGGGTTCTATGCTTTACTGGCCACTTTAACTTCTGTACCAATCATTTGAAAGAGATTTGGAAAACATCTACCTCTGTCTTCAGAAACTTGGGATTTACTGGTCAAATTATATTCCTCAGCCCTGAAGTCCAGGCTAGTCATGGCTCCTGCTCTCAACTCAATCTCAAGTTTAATCTCTAATTCTGTTTTCCTAAAACTCTCTTCTCTCATTGCTCTTACTGTTTCTTGTCTTTTTCTTTCTCCCTCTCAATTTCTGACTTTTTTCTTAAAATTTTAAAAATTTTAGAAGCTCTTTTGCTGCAGTACATAGCGCCACTGTGAGTTCTTTAATGATTGAGGCAAAGCAGCACACTTCATTGGCAAGCACTCCTATATAGTGCCGAGTGTGCATTGCTGGAAAAGCACAGCAGATCAGCCAGCATCCAAGGATCAGAAGAATTGATGTTTTGGGTATCAGCCCTTCATCAGAAAGGACTTATGCCCGAAAAATCGATTCTTCTGCTCCTTAGATGCTGCCTGACCTGCTGTGCTTTTCCAGCAACACATTCTCAACTCTGATCTCCAGCATCTGCAGTCCTCACTTACTCCTACATAGTGCTCCCTGCATTGTTTCGTGGGAAGTGGATATAGGCTGCTTATCTCTCTGGTGCAAGGCATTGAGGATCATGGCAGCCAGCCTCATGATACAGACACACTGAAACTATAGGCTATGCATTTTGGCAGGAACAGCAGTTGTAGCTGTGATAAATACTACATACAGAGGACTCTGGCAGAGGAGCTGGATAACTAGTGGGAGATCAGCATGCCAAAATATTAGGAGAACTCTCCTCCTCCTCAGCCACCTCCACAGCTTTCGGTTGTCATTCAGGTGAATAGGGAAATCAAGGGTTATGGGGAAAAGGGCATGAAAATTGGCATGAGTATCAGCCATGAACCTGTTGAATGGTAGAGCAGGCTTGAGGGGCTGAATGCCTTACTCCTGTTACTATTTCTTATGGGTTATATGGGGCAGGCTTATGGGATACAGCAGGAATCCCTTCCAACAACTTTTGTTCCACTTCTGCAAACATCCTGCTCTTTGTGTACTCATTAGAGATGAACATTAATATTCTAAATGGACTGCTGTTGCCTGCTGAGTGAGCCTTGAACCCATGCAAGATGTTGCTGTTCTCTTGCTTGTCTGATGTTACATGTGTCTCACCAAAAGTTTTGCCATAGGTTAAATGTTTTTGACCTGAGCTCATCATCTCAGTAGTGAAAATCCAGCCCTGCGTTGTTGATGTGTACAAATGGTATTTGGTGTATGCACAGTGCATGGATATCCTTTTCTTCATTATTGTAGAACCCTATGTAGGTGGTTCATTAATGTTCTTTAGGGAAGGAAATCTGCCATCCTTATCTGTTCAGGCTTAATCTGATTCCAGATTCACAGCAATGACTTTTAATGGCTCTGTGGGAAATTAAATGCTGGCCTTACCAGCGATCCTGATATCCCATGAACAAATTTTAAAAATGGACTTCCTGAGAAACTTTTGTATATTCATGGGTCTCAAGAGATTGGATATAATCTGCTCACAATATTCCAAAATGGCAGCAACACGATAGCTCCTTTAGGAGATTTAATTAATTAATTAATAACCAGCCACATTCTTTACCCATTGGGCAATCTTCACTGATAACTATGCAATGCACCAATTGAATGCAGAATTTCTTTAAGAGCTATGGTTATCAGAAATGAAAATTGGCTTATCTATATTAGCTACACAAACTGTAACACTAGTTTTGTGTTCAAGTAGAACTGGAAAATTGAAAATTTAGCCCCAATGAAATACCTTTTTTATTTAAGCAAGTGAAAGCACTCTTAAGTATAGGAATTTAATGCTAACGTTTGACTAGAACATGGAAGCTATACATATCTAAAAAAACTTTCAAAATGTAATAGTTTATAGTTGTTTGTAGACAGTGTTCTAGTAATGGTTTATTAAAAACAGATTGTAGCTGTCAGAGCATATTACTTTAACTGGATAGTGTCATAATTACCTGTTATTTCTATGAGTAAAATAGGTTTTGAAGATGTGACAAAAATAAATTTGGTGACGAGCTTGAAAGGTTTATACAGATACACATGTGAATTGTGTATCACATGGAGGTTAAAGTAAACCTTCTTTCCTCAATTAATAATATACAATTCTTTTTGGTATGCATCACAATCATATACTGTAGATAATTAAAAGAAAGCAAATACATTTTGATGGCATACTCAAAAAATTCCCAGTTTGAAAGAGGATATTAAACTGAAATTTGAGACTGAATCTCTGGTAGTAGAAGTCCTCAATACATTATTTTGAATGATCGCTTATTGTCTACCAAAAGAAAACTGTTTCCGTATCATTATTTCTTCAAATCAGCACATGGTACCAAACAAAGAAATAATTAGAGACATTTATGAAATTCGTTATTTTTTCTCTCAATTTTTTGCCAACCCTAAAGCTAAGGAACAAAACAAGTAAATTATTACCTATTATGATTTCTAAGTACATCGAATTTCTTTAAGGGTCTTGTTTTTGAGCAAGGGCATGAGATACCAATAAGATAGCTATGTGCATATCTACATAAATACTAACTGAAAGATGTTATAGAAATTACAAAAAAATTGCAAATTAAGTGGAAACCAAAACATTTTGAGTGGAGACTGAGTGTCAACTCCTGGAGAGTTTCTGCCACAGCTGGTTTTCTTGCTGTTGATTAAGATACTCGCTGAGATGTGCAGGGACGCTTCAGCCTACAGATGATGTGGAAAAAAAATCATCGTAAAAACAAACCGGCAACAAGTATTGAGGGGAAATTTCTTTTTAGATACTTTTGGAGCCTTTAGATCTACCTTTGCTGAATGAGGCTTCATTTTGCTTTAAAAAAGCTTCCACCTGAACTTCTGCTAGGAGGTCATGATTATTTAGCTGGCAATTTCCACCTCATTTGGGAGTCAATGTTAATAGCTTGGTAGAGTGCCCCTTAATTGGGCCTTTGCATATTTAACTAAAGGCAATCAGTAGCCTGCCCATTTTCAGATGCCCAGTCAGGACATGGCTGAGAAGCTGACTCGATTCAGCTCCTCACAAATTTACTTAGATCCTTTCCCTCCTTGCCTTCCTTAGCAAGATTTTGTATGTTCTTATGTTTGTGTTCCTTGCCTTATCTTACCAAACTTGCCTCATTAGCTACCTAACTTGGTTCTATGAGCTCTATCTTGTCACATGCCATTCTCGGAAAAAAACGTGCCCCTGAAAAAATATCAGTTGAACAACCAGCATTCCTTGTGCCTGCATCATCTTCAAAAGCCCATTGTGCATTCAGGCAAACACTGTTCGTCCGGAGCTGCCCTGTAAGGTTCCTGATGTTTGTCCCAGACATGTCAGGCAAAGAGAAATTGATGCCTTAATTTGTGGACAAGCACCTTGAGGTTCTGGTGGATGGTATGGTACAAAGCAGGGCCATCCTGTACCCCTCAGATCAGCAGAGGACGCTATGCCATCTGTTCCTGCCAGCTGGTCCAAGATTGCTACCTGGGATATATGGTCTCTGGTGTCTGGAGGAAGACTCAGCAGAGAAAGCAGAGCTGTGATTTTCTCTGCTCCGCCAGGATAATCTTGTCTCTACTATCTCACACTCCGTGCACCCACCTCCCATCAAAACTCATGCTACACCATTCTCCATATTGCCTGCCACATTCATTGTTATCTACCCAATCCCAACTAATCCGTACGCCTCTGCACTGCCTACTCACTCCCCTGGTTCACCTCCCCAGAGTACCAAAAGTAACTGCTGTATCACCCATTTTTGTTTCCCATTGTATCTGCCTGTCTGTCATTGCAAGAGGAACAATAGCATAGAAAGACTCAAGATGGGTGGTTGGCTACCTGACATTCGGCTTTTCACCCTTGTGTGGAGAGCATCTTGACTTTGACTGGCCTGAGTGACTGACTCTAACTATTTCCTTTAATATTCTCAGATCTGATACATCAGGTTAAGGCGACTTATTGCCTTTAGTTTTTCTAGTACTTTTTCTCTCATGATAGTTCTTGTATTTATTTCTTCCTTTTTTGTCCTTTGATGTTTTAGTACTTTTGGAATGCTTTTAGTGTCGTCTGCTATGAAGACTGGTGCAAAATACTATTGAACTCCTCTGCCATTTCCTGATATGAAAATGTGTTGCTGGAAAAGCGCAGCAGGTCAGGCAGCATCCAAGGAACAGAAGAATCGACGTTTCGGGCATAAGCCCTTCTTCAGGAATCCAATTTCCTGATACTCCATTATTATTTTCCCAGTTTTTTTTTCTCTAAGGGACCTATGTTTACTTTGGTTTACTATGTTTACTGTCTTCCTTTTTAAAGATATTGAAAGGCGCTCTGACCATCTAACCTTTACTTTATCCCCAATCTAGATTCCTTAGATAACATTCAGTAGACAAGATTGAACAAAGTGCAGGTAAATTGTTGCTTCACCTCCAAGGTGTGTCTGGTACCTTAGATGGTGAGAAAAGAGGAGATAAATGGACAAGTGTTGCACCTTCCATGAGTGTGTGGGAAGCTGCTATTGAAATGGAGGAAGAATGGACCAGGGGTGTATAGGAGAAAATGGACCCTGCAGAATGCTGAGGGAAGGGGCTTCTCTTTGGAAATGGCAGAAATGGTGATTTATAATCCTTTGGATGTAGAAGTTGGTGCAGTTTAATGTGAGGAAAAGTGGAACCCTGTCACTATTGAGAGACTGGAAGGGGTGAGCACAGAAGTGAGGGAAAATGGCTGTCAACCAAGATAGTGGAATCCTCAGCTGAGGAAAGAAGGCAGACATCTCTGAGGGCGCACTCGAAACTCTTCTGGAGCTTGAATTGAACCAAGACCGTTTTGAGGTCAGGAATTAAGAAGCCCTGATGGAACTGAAACTGAACATCCAGATCATTGATGTAATTTGTAAATTGTTGAGTCCCCAGCACCTGAGTCATTTCACTGGTTATAGTTTGCCAAACTGAAAATTTACCATTTGTTCCTTCTCTGTTACTTGTTTGCTCAACAATCCTCTATCAATGCTGGCATGTTATCCTTCTATACCACGAGCTCTTATTTTGTGTAGTAGCTTTCAAAGCTGCAGCTTACTAAATGGCGACTAGAAATTAATGTACACTACTTCTTCTTCCCCTTTATTTGCATTGCTTGTTACATAATCAAAGAATTACACTAAATTCATTCAACTCACTATGCCTTTCGCAAACTCAAGTTGGCTCAGCCTGATTTCCTTATGATTTTCTGAATATTTTCCTACAACTACCTTTGGGATATTTTGTTATGGCACATATTAGGCTCAGTAACCTGTAGTTTCCATCTTTCTGTTTCCCTCCTTTCTTGAATGAAGAGTTCACGATTGATATTTTTTAATCAATGGGAATCTAGAAAAATTTGGAAAATTATGACCACCATATCCATCACCTCAGCAGCTACTTAATAAGAGCCTGAGGTCTTGGAGATGTGTCAGCCTTTAGAGGAATCCAGATTAGATTCTTGTGTCCTGTATGGATGAGAGTGGCGACTGTAGAAAGGATGAGAAAACTGACCAAAGCACCATGGTACGGGGACCCATTCAAAGGGGGCAATATAGAGAAATATAGGAATTGGGGATAAGTGGAGTCGAGGGAATAGACACTGTTCTCTGTGGCTAGAATCGAGCGTCTTGAAGCTTGTATTGCCAGCATGTTATCTGGATACAGGGTATCTCAACTGAGCTACAAAGGAACTTGGAGTAGGAGGGGAAAGATACAATTGTTGTAGTCCACATAGGCATCAGCTGTATAGGTAGAATAAAGAAAGAGGGGATGTGAGCAGCTAGGAGTTAAATTATAAAGCAGAACCAAAAAGTTGTTAATCTCCACAGGATCAACAAGATTAAAGTTGCAAACATATAGGTCAAAGATTGGTGTGGGAGAAACAGGTTTGAATTCATGGGACATTGGCACCAGTACTGGGTAAGGAGGGAGCTGTTCTGATTGGATGGGCTTCATCTGAATTATGCTAGGACCAGAGTCCTGGCAAATCACATTGCAATGGCTGTAGGTACAGCTATAAAATAAATATTGGGGAGAGGTGTGAGGGGGATGGTGTTCAGTTGCATGGAAAATTACAAGATCAAACATAAAGGAGAAAGTACAATTGCAAGTTAGTGATAGAGTTGATGGTTACCAGAAAATAAGTGTCAGATTACGTGTCAAATCTTAAGAAGTGTAGAGAAATTTGATAAGAGAACAAACTTGAAGGCTTTTTATCTTAATGTATGAAGCATTCAGAATTAGGTAGATGAACTAATGGCATAAGTCAAGATAAATGAATATGATCTCATCACCATTCTGGGTGTAAGGAGATCAAAACTGGGAAGTTGACATTCAGGAATATTTGACCTTTCGGAAAGACAGGTGGGATGAAAATGGTGGTTAGGTAGAACTGTTAATAAAAATGAAATGAGGACAATTATTAGAAAGGGTTCAGAAAAGATTTACAAGTATATTGCCAGTGTTGGACGGTTTGAGCTATAGGGAGAAGATGAGTAGGTTGGAGCTATTTTTCCTGGAGGGTAAGACATTGAGGGATGACCTCAGTCATGAAGGGCATGGATAAGGTGAATAGTCAAGGCCTTTTCCCCAAGGTAAGGGAGATCGAAACTAGAGGGCATAGATTTAAGGTGAGAGGGGCAAGTTTTAAGAAAGGACCTAACGGGTAATATTTTCATGCAGAGGATGGTGTGTGTATAGAATGAACTGCCAGAGGAAGTGGTGATGATGGCTGGTACAATTCAACATTTAAAAGGAATCTGAATGGGAATGTGAATAGGAAGGGTTTAGAGGGATATGGGCCAAATGATGGCAAATAGGACCAGGTTAATTTAGGATATTTGTTCGGCAGATTTCTGTGCCATACATCTCTATCACTAATACAGGAGGAATTGATGCCTTCAACATCAATGGACAAGTAGTATTAGACAAACTAATTACAGTAAAGGCAGATGAATCCCTTACAATGATTGTTTGCATCCTAAGATCCTAAAAGAAGTAGCTATAGAGATAGTGGATGCATTAATTGTAATTTGCAAAACATCCTTGGCTTTTGAGAAGTACCAGATGATTGAAAGGGAAGGAGGCAAAAAGCAGCTAATTATAAGCCGAGTGACCTAACATTTATTGATGGAACAATATTGGAATCAATTATTAAGGAGTTCATTGCAGAACATTTGGATCTAATCATGCAGAGTTACCATGTCATTGTGAAAGGGAAATGGTGTCTGACTAATTATTAGAGTTTTTCAAGGAATTCTCGTCTGGAGTGGATGGATGAAGCCAATATATGTGTTATATTTGGACTTCCAGAAGGCGTTTGACACATTATTTCACAAAAGGTCCTCATTGGTTAAGAGGTCGTGGTGTTGGAGATAATATATTGGCTAATGGGTAAGAGAGCAAGTGGGGATAAAGGGATCTTTTTCAGGTTGGCGACCTGTGACAGGTGGGATTCCACAGGGATCAGTGTTGGGACCACAACTGTAGACAATATATCTTAATGACTTGGAGGAAAGGAAGTACATTTGCAGATAATATGTGGAAAGGCATATTGTGAGAGGGATATAAAGGACCTAACAGGCAATGTTTTCATGCAGAGGATGGTGTGTGTATAGAATGAACTCCCAGAGGAAGTGGTGGAGGCTGGTACAATTGCAACATTTAGGAGGCATTTGGATGGGTATATGAATAGGAAGGGTTTGGAGGGATATGGGCTGGGTGCTGGCTGGTGGGACTAGATTGGGTTGGGATATCTGGTCGGCATGCACGGGTTGGATCGAAGGATCTGTTTCCATGCTGTATATCTCTATGACTCTACCTGAAGCAAGTGGGCAAAATGTTTGAAAATTGGGCACAATATGGAAAAATATGAAGTTAATTTTAGAAAGGAGAATGAAAGAGCAATATTATTTAAATGGAGAAAAAAAACTACAGAAAGCTACAACACAAATGGATGTATGGATACTTGTGCATGAAACACAGGAGCTATCACACAGGTCCAACAGATAATCAGGAAGGGTAATTGAATATAGGCCTGTATTTCAAGAGGTTTGGATTATAAGAATAGGAAAACCTTTCTGAAACCATACAAGCTGCTAGTGTGACCACATCTGGAGTACTGTTCGCAATTTTGGTTCCCTTATGTAAGGAAAAATGAAATAGAAATTAGAATAAAAATTTATTATAATGTGTACTTTTACATGAAAAATACATTCACTATAAATTTTATAAGTCATCCCACCATAACGGCTACATCAATAACAGTAGTCATACATAATAATAAATAAAAGTAAAATTAAAGCAAAGTTCATCACAGTTCAGTTAAAGGCTCTTGGAATGGGGGAAAATTGATTTAGGAATGATGGAATCGTCTGAAGACGCAGCTGGGATGAGACTGCCATGCTGGGCAGAGTCTGCGACTCGTGGACGAGACCGCCTTCTGAACTGCTGGAACACCTGGACATCGAAGACGAAGAAGACCTCCAAAAATGGGATGAGACCTCCAGGCAGGGACAAGACTGCCACACTGGGATAACACTGTCACACCAAGAAACTGCCAAACCAGGAGACTACGATGCCAGGGTGACACCGCCTTTCTCCTCCTTTTAAGCACCTGGGTCTACCTGCAGACCTGGAACTTCAGCCTAGCCTGTGATCCAGACTAGGGGAGTCAGCCCAGAACATGTTCCTCGCTTGCTGGGATACAGTGGGCTAGGATCGAGCCTTGTCGGCTCATCCTGGCATTGTTGCTGCTGATACAAGCGGCTTAAAAGAAAATAATTAAAAAACAGCAAAGGTAAAAAGAAGAAAAAGAAAGAAAGGAAGTTGACAGCAGTGGATGAGCTCATGGCTCAGAGACCCTGCTCTGTTGCTATCTTGTACAAAAATTTATTCCATTGGAGGCAGTTCAGAGAAGGATGATCCAAGCATGATCCCCAATATGGAAGGATTGTCTTATGAGCAAAGGTTGAACAGGTTAGAACTTATTGCAATTTAGAAGAATGAAAGGTGATCTCTTTGAAACATATAGGATTCTTAAGAGGCTTGACAGGGTAATTACAGAGAGGATGCTTCCTCTCATGGGAAAGTTTAGGACCGGAAGGCAGTGTCTCAGAGTTCAGATGTACCAATTTGAGACTGAGATGAGGAGGAATTTCTTCTTTCAGAGGATTATGTGTCTTTGAAACTCCTTGGCACTGAAAGCTGTTGAGGCAGAGTCTTGTGTATATTTAAGGCTGAAATAGATTGATTCCTGGTTAGTTGGGGAGTCAAGGGTTATGGGGAAAAGATCATCAAACCTATTGATCCTCCAGTTGTATGTTTTATTCCCATTTTTAAATGTTTGAAAATTGGCCTACTTTGTATACAGGTGCAAAAAGTTAAACTAAACATGATAAATTTTTTTTCTCCCTTTGGATCAACATCATTGAACCTATAGGCCAGACAAAGTCTTTCTGCAAATAAAGAGGAAACATCATACATTGTGATACCTCTGATCTATTCAGTTTACACTGGCCCTATAATTATTGATTTCATCTCTTTTTCATTTATATATTTTCAACAAGGTGATAAGACAGAATCAAATCTGAGGGAACTTTGGAATTTTGCTTAAAGTCTGCCAGTTTGATGTGTGTTTCCTCTTGTGCTACGTCTACTTATTCCCACACTATTACGTTGTATTTGGTAAAACATGTTAAAAATAGAACTTTGTGGAGCTAACCTGGAATGACAAAGATATAATAATAGGCTATTTTTCTGAAATTTTACATAAAAATATGTTGAATGAAAACTGAGCTCCAAGGAATTACATATATAACTGTCGTTTGCTAGACTCCTCATGATCTGTTGTGTGCTAGACTGCTGAAATTATTGTTTGTTACTTGAAACTCATAACAGGCTAGAGGTAAAAATGACTGCATTATTAATGTTTGTACTTGTATTATCCCTATTGAACAGGAAGAACTAAATATAAGCAAATTGTTGCATTACTTTGAGGAAAGCTTACTTATGGAAATATGCATGACTGTTTTAAAGAAATGGCTAATCCATTTTTAAAAATATCTATATGATTATTATAAAACAATTGACAAATGAAGGTTTGCTTTATTTTCTATTAAGTCAAGACAGAGGAAAAAAGAAATAACATACATTGCTATAACACCTTCTATATTCCAAAGTGCTTTTACTTTTGGAAGTGTAGATATGGCTGTAAATTAAGATGCTGCTTTCCAATAAAAATCTCCTTAAACTCTAAACTATATGAAAATTGATGAATAAATAATCTGTGCATAAAGAACTAACTTATAAGTCATAAACTCTACATTATAGCCATCAGTATACTTTAAATCACACCAGCTGAGTTATTGTTTTCTTTTTGTATAATTTATAATTTCGAGTTTTTCTTTGTTCACTGCATGTTTCAAGCTTTTCATTTGTTCTTACAACAGGTGGCTAGACGTACAGATTTTATTTTCAATCAATAATAGTGGAGCCATTTTGCTTTCTTTGACAAATCAATTTAACTTGATTTTTACAGTGTATCCATTTATGTGAAAAAGCAATCAGTCTTCAGTGTGGATTTCCAGTTAGTATGAGATAAATAAATTGGTTTAAATTTGAATTGTACAAATAATTCTGACAAGCTAAAGCTTAAACTAAACACTTTGTTAGCACTGCTCCTTCCCCTTTTTAGTGCTGTTGTCTCAAACATAATTCTTGATTGCATACCTGCCCCAAATGAAACTCACCACTTTGTCATTTCCCTATTTTGCTTGGTGCAATCTTTTAAATGTGAAAAAAATGAACTAATTCAAACATTAATTGATTAAAATTTGTCGCTAGTCTAGGTGCAGTCAAATGTAACCAATTTTAAACTAATCATGAACAATCATGTTGTTGTGATAACCCAATTTCACAATCTACTAACCTGTTCTTTTTGTACTTCACCTTGAAATGCAAATGTTTCTCTATAAATTAAGCAGCTCTTCAAATTTTGAAGAGCTAATTGAATTCAACAAACTACATATTTCGATAAAACAAAGGGAAATCTCTTCTGTTTATTATTTAATATAGTTCACACTGCTAATGCAACAGTTCATAGAAAAGCAGTTGGTAGTATAAACTCTATGACTCTATGATTTAAACAAAAAAAGATTTGTTTTGTCAACAAGAATTATCTCCTGGATGGAAAATTTTCGTCATAGTTTTTACTTATCAATTAGATTTTTGAGTTCAGTGTACAGAATATTCTGTCAAAAAAGTCTTTAGAATGCACAAACAATTTTATGTTTTCACATCGTCACATATTTTGTTTGATAGATGTTAGCTATAATACAAGTGATAAAAAGTTTTTTGGACAGCGTTTTCAAAACATGTTGGAACTGAGGTTGTGAGTCTGTGGGTTCTGAAAATCCTGGGAATAAAAATTAAAATAGGATGCCAGTGTGATCTTATCTTCTGAATTTCTCAAGAATAGGATTAAAGGAGAGTAGATAAATTTCTCAGATCTGTTGGGTAAATTACTAAGAAGTCATTTATTTTTTGGGAAATTTCTCAGATCTATCGGGGAAGAGTTATTTTATATTTTCTAATCAATATGTCCAGAGATGTTAGTACACATCTCGGAAGCAGATGGGCCATGAACTCAGGGTTCCTGGCTCAGTGGTAAGAAGTAAGAATTGTCAAGTGGGTGAAGTTGTTAAGAAGCCAATTATCAGCAGTTTTAATCTGAGTCCTGGATATTACAGCCAGAAAAGCTGTATCTTGATTTGTCAGCAGGGTCAATGAGGAGAATGCACAGCAGAAAGAGTTTCTTCAATAATCCAACAAGCTGTGAGTCTTTGATCAGTTACAGTGAAGAACTTTATTGAATTCAAGAAATGGTGATTGAGATACTGCTGTTCAAAGCACTTTGTTTCAGAGTGTGAATTCATTGTTTAATGGGTAATTGGTAATTTGTTTGAAATCAGATTCTTTTTCTGCTGGCGAGATTATATTGTTTTGAATGTCTAATTGCCCTTGAGGTCATAATGAGTTGCCTGCTTGAACCACTTAGACCAAGCAGCTTTTAGAAAGAGGGCCAAGTTTCTAGTGCCACGATGTTCTCAGTCAAAATGAAGTGTATTTTTGGGGTATCATTGAGGTGGGGTGATTGAGGTCTCAGGGTTAGAAGTTACTATCAAATGATCCTTGACATACATAGATGGTGTATACTGCTGTTAGTATGTGGCTGGTGGAAGGAGTGACTAAGGTGCTGGATAGGATGCCAATCAAATGGATTTCTTTTGGTTGAATCGTTGTGAGTTTTGGTTGTGTCAGACCCCAGGCGATGTTCCCCAAATTATTTTGATTCCAAATGGGATATCCTAAACTTTCAATCTTCTGGGTAAGGAAGAATTAACAGATATCCTTTATTCAATGGGCCCTGTAGTTGGTTGCAGCAAAGTTAGTTTATGAAGGAACTCCTCCTCCCTTTTGGACAACCACCTGATGAAGGAGCAGCGGTCCATAAGCTAGTGCTTCCAAATAAACCTGTTGGACTATAACCTGGTGTTGTGTGATTCTTAACTTTGTAAACCCCAGTTCAACACTGGCATCTCCAAATCATCCCTTTTGGATAGTTTTCTTCCAGACCAGGTGAATTTGCATTTTGAAAGGAGGCAACTTAACCAGACTTGTGTGGCTAACAAAAGAGTGGGTTTATTAGTTCTGATAATAATGCAATATCTATATATAGATTAGTATTAAAAGAGGAGTCCATAAAAAATAAAAGCTAAAACTAAAAATTATTCAGATCACTCTTTGAGTCATTCATAAAGAGTGGATAGTCAATCTTTGTGGCCGTTACAAAAGATCTTTGGATGCTTGTCCGCAGATTCCTAAAGATGACAGGATAGGTTAATAAGGTATTTCAGAAATTAGTTAAGCAGGACATTTGTCTTTATCAGCCATAGCATAGATCCTAAGAGCATGGAAGCTATATTAATCTGTATAGGCATCTGGCTAGGCTGCAGCTGGAGTAATCTGTGGAGTTTTGGCTTCTTGTACAACAGGAAGTATGTGATTGCACTGGAGGGTTTGCAGACAAAATTCACCAGAATGTTGCCTGGAATGGAGCAGGTTAGCTGTTAAATTCAGGTTGTTGTCTTTAGAGCAGGGAAGGCTAAGAAATCCATGTCAACCAGGGGTTCTAAGGTTATAGAAAGCACACGTTCCCATTAGTTGAAGGATCGATTACAATGGTCCATAATTACAACAGTCCTGAAAGGCAGGAAGTTTAGAGTGGATTTGAAGATGGGCTTTGTCCAGAGTGTGGTGGGAATCCAGAATGTTTTGCTGGAGGATAGTTGAGGCCAGAAATCTCATAACCTTGAAAAGCTAATTGAGGTTTTTGAGAAGATTTGTCGCTCAGGTTGTGGATGTGATTGTTGGTTTGCCTGCCGAGCTGGTTGGTTTGTATGCAGATGTTTTGAAAAGTACTTGGATTCATGCTTGAAATGTCATAACATTGAAGGCTATGGACCAAGTACTGAAAAGTGGGACTGGTGCAAATTTAGAGTAGCTTTTTGTTGGTACAGACTTAATGGTACAAAAGGTCTCTTTTGTACTGAATGATCGATGATTCCATGATAAATGTTGGAGTAGGCTCGAGGACCTGATGTGCCTACTTGTGCTTCGAGTATTTACATTCTTATTGTCACAACTACAGATGTCAAATGCTTTAAAAGGGAGTATCTATGACCTTTGAGCTTCCTAGTGTCCTTCCAAAAGATATGGTTCAATGATGACTGGAGGTGAGCATGCCAGGAGCAGCACCAGACAAACCTAAAAATGAGGTGTTAATGCAGTGAAACTACAAAATCAGACTATTTACATGCCAAACAGCAAACGCGGTAAATCATAGACATAGATAAATGATGCCACATCCAAAGATCAGATCTGAGTTCTTCTGTCCTGTAGTGAATGATGGTGGGCAATCAGACAACTCATTGGAGAAGGAGGTTTCACAAATATTCCCATCTCAAGATGAGAGAGCCCAGCATATCACTGAAAAGGAAAAAACTGAAGCATTCATAAGAATCTTCAGTTGGAAGTGCTGAATGGATCAGCACTTGGCTTTCTTCAAGGATTTTCATCATCACAGGTGTTCGTCTTACGGCAATTTGTTTAGCTCCACGTGATATCAAGAAACAGTGGAGGCATTGGCTATTGCAAAGGCTGTGAGCTTTGACAACATTCTGACAATATTACTGAAGACTCAAGCTTCACGACCTGCTACAATTAAGCTGTTCCAGCACTGCTACAACACCAACATCCACCTGACATTGTGGAAAATTGCCCAATTATGTCTGTACCCAAAAATCAGGACAAATATGAGATGGCCAGTTACTGCCCCATCAACCTACTATTGATCATCAATGAAGTAATAGAAGGTGTCATCAACAATGCTAACAAGTAACACCTGCTCAGCAATAACCTACTCTTTAACACTTGGTTTGGGTTCTGCCAGGGCCACACAGCTGCTGACATCATTACACCCTTAGCTTAAACATGGACAAAAGAATTGAATTCCAGAGGTGAGGTGAGGTGAGAGTACAGCCCTTGACACCAAGGTTGCATTTGAACAAGTGTGACCAATCAGTGGAAAAACTCTGGTGACTGGGGCTATGCCTGGCACATAGAAAAATCGCTGTGCTAACTGGTTGAACGGTAGAGTTTGGGACCTAGCTTTGCTGCTCCTCTCCCTTGTAAAATTGCTGTTGTATACAGCTGTAAATGTTAACAGTTTTTTGTAAACTATTTTGTAATTTGTTTAATAAAATAAAAAAAATTTAAAAAATAAACAGGAAAAAAAATCGCTGTGCTTGTTGAAGCTCAATCATCTCAGATCCAGGTCATCTTGCAGGAGTTCTTCAGGGTAGTTTCCTTGGCAGAACCAACTTCAGCTGCATCATTGGTGACCTTTCCTCCATCATAAGGTCAGAAGTGGGATGTTTCCTGATGACAACACAATGCTAGGCACCATTCATGACTCCTCAGATACTAATTCAAATTAAATGAAATAGCAACAGCTTTACATACATTGGAAGTCATCAACACAGCAGAAATATTGGATTGGACACGAAACGTTGATTATAAATTGTGAGGAGGATAGTGTGGAACACCGATAGGACGTTGGCAAGTTGGTGGATAGATGGCAGGTGAAGTTCAACTCAAAGAAGTGTGAAGTGATGCACTTTGATCGCCGCAAGTGCTATGAAAGACAATATAAAATGGAGGTTACAATTCTAAAAGGGGTGCAGGATGGGAGGGACCATGGTGTGCTTGTGGACAGATCATTGAAGGTGGCAGACTCGTTGGGAGAGTTAGTTAATAAAGCATACAGTTTTGTTGGCTTTACTAATAGGGGCACAGAATACGACAACAAGGTGTGATGTTGAACTTGGGCAAGACATTTGTTAGACCTCAACTGCAGTATTGTATATAGTTATGAGCACCACATTATAGGAAAGATGTAAATGCATTAGAGAGAATACAGCAGTGATTTACAAGAAAGGTTTCAGAAATGAGAAACTTAGTTATGAGAATAGATTGAAGAAATTGTGATGGTTCTCCTTGGAGAGAAGGAGGCTGAGAGGAGATTTGATAGAGGTTTTCAAAATTGAGTGGGCTGGACAGAGTAGATAGGGAGAAGCTATTTCCATGTGTAAAAATAAAAAACAAATGAAAGGGGCTATATTTAAATTGACATGCCAATGAAGAAAGGGTGAGGTGAAAAGACTCTTTGTCACACAGTGAGTAGTTAGGATATGGAGTGCAGATGATTATTTGGATAGAAATGGTGTGCAGTTATATGGAGAAAATGTAGGAGATTGGCACTAGGCAATAGAACCTGTGCAGACACAATAGGCCAAATGGCCTTTTTTTTTTGCACGATAACAATTTGTGATTCTGAATCTGAAATATGAACATTTGTTCTGATCATGTACTTATGCAGGAATGACACTTTTCAGGGAATGAACATCATTCCAGGAATGAAAAGACGCTAGACAAATTGGTAACAAAAATGCACATACATGTCATTAAAAGACCTGATTTGGAGATGCCGGTGTTGGACTGGGGTGTACAAAAGTTAAAAATCATACAACACCAGGTTATAGTCCAACAGGTTTAATTCGAAGCACACTAGCTTTGGGAGCGTTGCTCCTTCATCAGGTGATAGTGGAGGACTCAATCCTAACACACAGAATTTTTAGCAAAAATTTACAGTGTGATATAACTGAAATTATACATTGAAAAATTTATTGTCTGTTAAGTCTTTCATCTGTTTGAATACCATGATAGTTTCACTTCCTTCCTTCTTGTGTGAATCACAAAACCTTTTTTTAAAAAGCTGCATTCTCAGGTTAGCTGTTAACAATGGTTAGCTGTTAAAAAGTGAGATAACGGAGTTTCACATGAATTCATGCAGTTTTTGATCAAAGTACAATGTAACCCTGCAAGTACAAATTCACCCCACAAAATATATGTGTGCATGTGGGTCTTTGTCTGTCTGTGTGCGTGTGTCTGTCTGAGTTGGGGGTTGTGAGTGTGAGAAAGTGTATGTGTGTGTGTAGTGAGTGTAGAGTGTCTTAAGTCTGTGAGTTTGTGTGTGTGTGTGTAGTGCAATGGTGGTCACCTGTAATGACACATGAACCCAAGGTCCCAGTTGAGGCCCTCCCTATGTGCACCGAACTTAGCTATCAGCCTCTGCTCGGCCACATTTCCCTGCTATATACACACACACACACACACACACACACACACACACACACACACACACACACACACACACACTTGTACACATGGACACACATATACACAGACGCGCATACAGACAACCACGCACACCCTTACAGACACACACACTCCTACACTCACAAATGCATCCCCTCACATACTTAAGACACTTTAAACTCACTACACACACACACACACACATACACTTTCTCACACTCACAACCCCCAACCCAGACAGACACAAGCACACAGACAGACAAAGACCCACATGTACACACATATTTTGTGGGGTGAATTTGCATTCATGTAGAACTCTGTTATCTCACTTTTTAGATTAGAATCAATCTAAACATCATGACATAGACAGAGAACACAGGGGGCTAACAGCTTCAACATATTGTCTAGCTATCACCATTGTTCACAGCTAACCTGAGAATGCAACTTTTTTAAAAAAGGTTTTGTGATTTACACATGAAAGAAGTGAAATTTTCATGGTATTCAAACAGATGAAAGACTTAACAGACAATCAATTTTTCAATGTATAATTTCAGTTATATCACACTGTAAATTTTTGCTATAAATTCTGTGTGTTAGGATTGAGCCCTCCACTATCATCTGGTGAAGGAGCAACGCTCCCAAAGCTAGTGTGCTTCGAATTAAACCTGTTGGACTATAACCTGGTGTTGTGTGATTTTTAAATTAAAAGACCTGAAAGCTTTACAGATAATGGATGTAATGCGTGTTCAAAAACTGATGAAAAAGATTTTTCTCTCCTTACCTAAGAAAAGATATATTTCCCATTGAGGGATTGCAGTACACATTGAATCAAATGGGTCCAGTATTCACTTAAGTTTAGAACAATGCGAGGGCATCTGCTTGAAACATAAAATTATGATAGGGCTGGATTTGGGGTTGGTGATTCCCCTGACTTTGGAGAAACAAAGAATCACAGTCTTAGGGTTCATGATAGATTATTTCAGACTGAGATAAAGAGAAATCTCTTTGCTCTGAGAGTGATGAATCAGTGAAATTCTCTTTCACAGAAGGTTTTGGAGGCCAAGTTATTGAATATATTTATGAAATAAGTTGTTGGATTTAGAAAGACTAAAGACTTAAGGGTATGTGGAGAGAGTAGGATTGTGCTGTTGAGAAAGAAGATCAGTCAAGATCACGTTGAATGGTGGAGTGGGCTTGACGGGCCAAAAGGGCCTGCTCCCATTTTCTATGAAAGTGAGATAGATTAAAATTATCAGCTTGTTTGTTAATGAATGATAATTTTCTTTGACTAAGTATGTTGAGTAACCATGTAACTTATAACAACAATTGATAAAGCATGCAATTTTTTTATGCAAAGTGGGATTATTGGCACAATACGTTTCTGCAAAGTGCACCAGCTTGCTTGCTGTCGTCACCTGGCTGCTACTTCCACTGGGACTTGCTTTTACTTTAGTTAATGGCAGTCATTAAATACATTACTTGAAAAGTTTCCTGCCACTTGAGGGGTAGAAGTCTCACTCTATACCAATTTATGATCTGTCTGTTGAATAGCTTCTTCCTAGCTTGTTGGCTAAGTGCTGAAGTGCCTTCTGGAGAGGAGTTATATGTAAAACTTCGCTCAAAGATCTACAATTACTGATGAATATAAACTGTACAGATAGATTAAATACGCAGTTAAAATTTGGCAGATGGAGTATGTGAACTTGTCCCCTTTGGTTGGGAGAATAGATAAGTAAATAATGTAAATGGAGAGGGATTGCAGAACTCTGGTACAGAAGGATCTGGATGTCCTTGTCCATGAATCACAAATAGGTAGGATGCAGGTACAACAAGCAATTAGGAACTAAAGTAGAAAGTTGTTGTTTATTCCAAGGGCACAGAATATAAAAGTAGATAATTTTTGCTACAGATGTATGGATGACATCTGGAGTACAATGTATAGTTTTTGTCTCCTTATGTAGGATATAATTGTATTAGAACTGAGCTTCCTAAAATTTGTCCAGATGTGAAACTACTTAATGCCACGAAGTGCAAATTTCTTGAATGGGTGAGCTGGGACATTTCAGCTATTGAGAGTGAGTCTTCACTTGTTAGGAAGGAAACTTCAGCTATTAGGGAGGAGACTTCAGCTGTTGGAGGGAAGCTTTAATGTTTAGGGGAAGGCCTCAGCTGTGGAAGAGAGGTTTTAATGTTTTGAGGGGATGCCTCCGTTGTAGTGTGAGGAGATTCAGTTGAAAGGGAGGGAAGCTTTAACTGCTCAGGTGAGGTTTCAGCTATTATTGGGGGAAATTTTCAAACGTTGGTGTGTGGAGCTTGTAGTTTTTGACCAGTTGGGTTAAGGGAACAGAAATTGAACATCTAGTAAGTTGATGAAAGCGCTTTCTACAAAAAAAATCTATTTATTCACATTTTTTTACAACAGTAAGTAACACATGTTTGAATTCAGTCCATTAGACCAAAGCTAGGAGCATTTAAAGAGATCTGTCAGTTGTCAGAAATCAGTCTGAGCTGTAGAACCACCTTTGCTGCCTTGGAGCTCACAATCCCAAAATCTTGGTTTGTGTCCCAGTTGTGATCAGAACCACAGTTTGGCGAGCTCTACATTAGAAGCAATTCATAAAAGATTCACTTGGCTGAATCCTGAGATGGAAGCATCATCTTATGAGGAAAGGTTGGAGAGGTGGAGATCATGTCCATTAGAGTCTAGAAGAATGAGAGATGATTTTAGGGCGGCACGGTAGCACAGTGGTTAGCACTGCTGCTTCATAGCGCCAGAGACCCTGGTTCAATTCCCGCCTCAGGCGACTGACTGTGTGGAGTTTGCACGTTCTCCCCGTGTCTGCGTGGGTTTCCTCCGGGTGCTCTGGTTTCCTCTCACAGTCCAAAGATGTGCAGGGTCAGGTGAATTGGCCATACTAAATTGCCCATAGTGTTAGGTAAGAATGTAGGGGTATGGGTGGGTTTCGCTTCGGCAGGTCGGTGTGGACTTGTTGGGCCGAAGGGCCTGTTTCCACACTGCAATCTAATCTAATCTAATCTAATAGAACATATCAGATCTTGAAGGGATTTGACAGGGTAAAGCTTAAAATAATGCTTTCTTTTATGAGAAAAACTAGCATGGGAGTCACGGTTTAAGAAGTCTATCTTTTATGTCAATGATAGGGAGAGTTCTTTCCTCTTGGGGTCATCAGTCTTTGGAACTCTGTCTCAAAGAATAGTGGAGGTAAAATCGCACTATTTTTTAAGGCTGAGTTATATTAATATGGTACTGGAGATTAACCCTGACATTGCCTTCCAGACATAAAAATGGTCCCTACAAGGACTGAGTGAATTAATAGCAGCCTGCACATTTGTTATTTACATCAAAATTATTCTTCTACAAGAATGGCTTAGTTAAGAAACCAAATCCTTACTTACATCTACAATTATGGCAAGTTTTCTATTTCATGGTGAATTTAGAAATGTTCTGTGGTTTTATACATTGACTTTCTTTTACTCAGTTCTTTTCACAAAGGCACTTCTGACCCTCAGCGCTACAACATTGAAGGTAAGGATGTATATCTTGAATCAACATTTGTCAAAATAGGAATTGAATCATGCTTTGTTGGCACCAATTTGATTCTTGATAGAGAGAAAATTGGCAAAGGGAGTAGACAGCACAGTGGAATTGAGGTTGTAATTAGATGTGTCATGATCTTATCAAATGACAGAACAGGTTGGCAGGGCTGAATGGCCTATTCCTGCTCGTAATTTGTATTACTGTATATGTGTTTGTATGGTTCTGGGTCAAAGTTTATCACACTGGCATTTATGTGGTATGAATGTTATTTGCTGATTATCAGTTCAAATTTAGATGCTATTTGCATTTTGCTGCATGTGGGCTTGAATTGTTTCAATATCTGAAGAGTTGCAATTACAGAATACTACAATCATCAGCAAACATCTTCAATTCTGACCTTAATACGAAGAGAAATTAATTGTTGAAGCCAGGAAGATGGCTGGGCATAGGGCACTTTCCTGAGGAACAACTATAGCAATATCTTGTGGCTGAGTTTGTTGGCCTTCAACAAGCGGAACAATCTTTCTCTGTGGTTGAGTTTCCGCAGATTGCTATTGACTTAAATTTTACCAGGACACCTGGATGCTGCACTTGATGCAATGCTGCCTTGTTGTCATAGGCAGTCATTCTCTTTTCACCTTTTGAAACTTAGATTTCTTGTGTTCATGTTTAGAAATATTTAGCTGCGCGCACATCTTCAGCCTTACTTCAATGCCAACTGCCTTCAATAGAGCATGCAATCACTTAAGCTTCTGCAAATTCTACCTATGCTGAGGGGCCAGACCCAATACTACAAAACCAACAGCAGCAGGAGCAACACACCTAACAGCAGCACCAGGTTACCACCTTCTCGGGTGTATGCCTCCTGCAGGACGGATGGGTTGAAAACTGATGCATCTGGAAGGAGACAAGACTGCCATAGTTGGATCTGGAAGCAGAGGGTCAGCCCTCTCAAAATATCTGAGTATCAGTACTTCTGAGCGCTAAGGTTCTCAAGGTGGGTTATTATAGACATTTGTACTTTCCTAGAAAAAAAATGTTCATAGTGGAGTAATGGAACACATTGCCAATGTTCAACGATTTGGCTGACAGTCAAAGGCCAGTACATACCCCTCCTATCAGAAGTGTGTGCTGTCTTTGGCAAGGACAGAAAGCAGACTGATGTTAGTGGCTCTAATGGTTTGTGTAGACAGGAGATAAGATAACTTTTTTTTTGCATGACTATGAAGCTTAAGGATGAGAGGACAATAATTTTAGGCTGAGTGTTAATTGTTCAGATTGGGTTGTGATCTGAATAGAGAGGGAGGATTGGAGTAGAGACAAAGGTGCATTGGTCTGAAGAGTGCTGTACAAGAGAACATTGGGCAAGTTAGGATGTGAGATGTAGCACTTGAAAGTGTTATGCCAGCTTGTCATGTCCTCCTGAGGCCCTGAGCCCTCTTAGTTCATCCAGACAAATGAAGAGTATTTACTTGTACTTTACAGATGGTGAACAGATTTTGAGGAGTCAGGGAGTGAATTACTTGCTGCAAGATTCTTAGCCTCTGATCTGCTTTTGTAGCTACAGTATTTATATGGCCAGTCAAGTTCAGTTTCTGATCAGTGTTAAATGCCTAGAATGTTGATAATGGGGAATTCAGTGATGGTAATGCCATTGAATGTCGAGGTGTTATTTTCCACTTTTCATTCCAAGCCTGGATATTGTTCAGGTGTTGCTGCATTTGGGCATAGATTGCTTCATTAACTAAGGTCAAGAATGGTGCTGAACATTGTGCAATCATAAGTTATTATCCCCACTTCTGACGGCAGGAAGTTCATTACTGCAGCAGCTAAAGTTGGTCAGGCCTTGAACTCTGAACTGAGGATCTCACAATGGTAATATCTCTACCTCTGGATCAGAAGGTCTGGATTCAAGTTCCACCTGTTCCAGAGGAGTGTCACAACACTTCCAAACAGTTGAATAGAAAATATCTACACTGAGCATCTTGCAGTGGTAGTGTCACTACCTCTGAGCCTAGAGGCCTGGGTTCAAATCCCAACTGCTCCACAGGTGTGTGAGAGCAACTCTCAGTGGGTTGACTAATAAAAAATACAATGAGGATCTCCTGCAATATGTCCTGGAGCTAAGCTATCTAACCAATAACGACTGCAACCATATTTCTTTATGCTAAGTATGATACCAACTAGATTAGACATTTTTCCCATGACTCCCATTGACTCCAGTTTTGCTTTGGCTTCTTTATGCAACACTTTGTGAAATGTGCCTCGATATCAACTCTGGCATTTTGCTTATTTGTCCATGTTTGAACCGAGGCCGCGATAGGGTGACAGACTGGCTTTAGCAAAATTGAAACTGGTTGCCCATGAGCAGGTTATTTCTTTGCAAATGCTGCTGGATGGTACTGGAGATAAACTCTCACATTGCCTTCCAGACATAAAAATGGTCCCTGACAAGGACCGACTGAATTAATAGCAGCCTTCATATTTGCTACTTATATCAAAATTGTTCTTCTACAAGAATGGATTAGTTAAGAAAGCAAATCCTCACCTACCTCTACAATTATGGCAAGTTTCCGATTTCATGGTGAATTTAGAAGTGTTCTATGGTTTTATACATAGACTTTCTTTTACTCAGTTCTCTGCGCAAAGGCACTTCTGACCCTCAGCACTACAACATCGAAGGTAAGGAAGCATATCTTGAATCAACGTTAGTCAGAATGGGAATTGAACCGTGCTTTGTTGGCATCAATTTGATCCACACTGGTTGTCCAGTCAACTGATGGAAATGTGTTGCTGGAAAAGCGCAGCAGGTCAGGCAGCATCTAGGGAACAGGAGAATCGACGTTTCGGGCATTAGCCCTTCTTCAGGAAAGTCAACTGAACCAACTGGCCCCTCTAATAGTCTGAGTTCCTATGAAAATTGACAAATTTGGAATTGAAAGTAAATTGATGACTGAGGTGCCTGATGTAACCCTCTAACTCACCAACAAAAGGTGAATCGTCTTCATTCTTGTATAAGTTGATCTTTACAGCATGAGTCCTATTTAATAGCACTAAAAATCAACATTTTATCTCTTTCTGTCAATTCTATATATTCTGATCTTTTTTTCACTTACTATACAAGATCTGACAGTTAATTTATTTGCTTTGTATTCCCTAGTTCAAATGTTCTGAGCATCAGTAAAATTATTTAGGCAAAAGTGGGTACTGCAGATGGTGGAGATTAGAATCAAGATTAGAGTCGTGCTGGGAAAGCACAGCAGGTCAGGCAGCATCCAAGGAAGAGGAAAATAGACGTTTTGGGCAAAAGCCCTTCATCAGGAATTAAAGAGATACACAGCTACTTGTCCTATTCATATAGGTCAGAGCACTGAAATAGTTTTCTAATCATCCTGTTCAGGGCAAATACCCACAGGAAGTGTGGGTATAATGAAGGAAGAGTATTGATTATTTGTAAAAGAAATATTTTATGAAGAAAGTGCATTTCATTACTAAAAGCAAAATACTGTGGATGCTGGAAACCTGAAGCAAACACAGAGAATGCTGGAGAGTCACAGCAGGTCTGGCAGCATCTGTTAAAATAGATATCTATACAAGTAGTTTAATATTTATGAAAGCCAGAAAAATCAGTTGAAGAGAAAATTGGATAAAGTGCAAAATAGGTCACTGATTCATTATTACTCATGATCGATATTACAATTTATAATCCAGTTTCACCAGTATTGTTGTACCACTGCATGATTAACATGTATGTACCTTCCTTCTTTTGGGAGAACAGAAAGGGTGCTGTTTCTTCCTTTTATTGACCAACAAATATTTGGTTACTGCATGCCATTCCTATCAGCAATTTAGCTGAGTGTTGAAAATATTTATTTAACCAAATAAGTTAGCTCAACTGACAGGGATTTATGGGATCAGGAGTGTATCTTTCACTCTGTTTGTTTTGGTGCCATGCTTGAGAATACTTGAGCTACAAAACTCATTCTTCACAGTACAGGTGAAATATGCCAGTAGACATGTTGACCCTAACTTTTGGCTTCCTTGCAAGAATGGCTAAGTTTCAATAATGAACCTTAAAAAGAAAATTAAACCATTTCAAAATATTTTTTAAAAGGTGTTATTCAATACATTCAGAAACCTATATAAATTATTTTGCATTAAAAGTCAATAACACAATTATTGCATTGTGAATTTTAAATATGGGATGGGGTCCCAGTGTTATTTAAGGGCTTATTTATGAGTTTTGTCTATCACGAGTACAGGAAATGGGCATGGGGTGATGATATGGGACATTTAGGTATAGGTAGGGTATTAGGAGATTTGGAGATATGTGGTCTATGAGGAAATTTGGGGGATATAAGTGAGGGGGCATAGTAGATATGGTTGCGTAGAGGTGAGAGTTAGACTGCCTATCAATATGTACAGAATTGGACCAATAACTTATGGAACTTAAGCTGGCCTTTTAACCTGTGAGGCAGAGAACCTGACTCCAGCCTGCTCCACCCTCCTAAAAGCATAGGATGGCACAGCTGGGTAGGGGGCAGGAAGTGTTAGCAATTTTGGGAAATGGCCTGAACCTTGATTTCCATCTTGAGGATCCAGGCCTAAGTCTACTATATGTGGTCAAATAATGGGTTTTGATTTGATAGATGAGAGAAACAATTTGATTGACAGTAAACTTGGTAACTAGATGGCATAGCTTTGAGGTAATTGTCACAAAAGTAATGGTGGCAAAAAGAGAATTTATTTCATTCATTGAGTTTTAATGAACTGGTAAAAGCTTGGAAGCTGATTCAATAGGAGTATTTAAAGTGGGATTAGATCTATTTAAAAATGAATCATCTGTGCAGTACAGAAAAGTTGGTCTGATTTGACTCTCATGGGGGGAATACTTGGATTCTGACTTCCATGGTTTTGCACCTGCCAGCCTCTGCAGGTGACACCTGTGAGACATGCTTTTTGAGAAAGGCCATTGTGTAGGTGATCCAGTATGCTTCAAAAGTAAATAACTTTATCCTGTTACCATCATTTACCACTCTATCTCATCAACTGGTCTACTCTCAATCATCAACAAGTGTAGAAGGAGTTGTCAACAGTGCATTTTATTGTAATTTAACTTATTTTTCTAATCAACTTTTTGATTAGATTCCCTACAGTGTGGAAACAGGCCCTTTGGCCCAACAAGTCCACACCAACCCTCTGAAGAGTAACCCACCCAGACCCATTTTTCTCTGACTAATGCACCTAACACTTTGGGCAATTTATCGTGGCCAATTCACCTAGCCTGCACATCTTTGGACTGTGGGAGGAAACCAGAATACCTGGAGGAAACCCACGCAGATACGGGGAGAATGTGCAAACCCCACACAGACAGTCGCCCGAGGCTGGAATCGAACCTAGGACCCTGGTGCTGTGAGGCAGCAGTGCTAACCACTGAAAATGTTCAGAGATGTTATTACGTATCTCTGGAACAGGTGGGACTTGAACCTGGGCTTTCCAGTCCAAGGGTAGAGAAGCTACCACTGCCATTACAAAGGAAAATGGTTGTGATTGTTGAAGGTCAATCATCTTAGCACTGCAGAAGTTCCTCAGATCTAACTATCTTTAGCTGCTTCAGTCTTAGGTCTGATCCTCGATCATCAGGTCAGAAGTGGAATGTTTGATGATGAGTGCTCATTGTTCAGCACTGTTTGAAACTCCTTGGATACTGAAGTAGTTTATGGTCATATGCAGTATGACCTTGAAAACATCCATATGTGGGCTGATAAGGGCAAGTAATATTTGTGACATACAAGTGTAAGGCAATGACCATCTCAACTAGAGAGAATGTAATCATCAAACCTTGACATTCAGTGGTATTATCATCATTGAATCCTCCACTGTCAAGACCTTGGGGTTTTCCCTTGACCAGATGCACTGTGACTATAAGAGAATGTCAAAGGTTAGGAATACTGAAGCAATTTTCTCACCTCCTGTCTGTTATCTGCAAGTTACAAGTCGGAAATGTGAAGGACTGCTGACCACTTTCCTGGATAGATGCAGCTCCATTAGCACACAGGAAGGTTGACACTATTCAGGACAAAGCAGCTCATCTGATTGGAGCACATTACCAATGTCAGCATTCATCACCTCCACCATAGGTGATTGTAGCAGCAATGGATATCATCTACAGATTGATTCCAGGTGAAGCAGCACTTTACATTTCACACCTACATTCGGGAATATGATCCCGAAATATGATCCCGATCTTCATGATGACTGTCACTTCAACACAGTACCATATTAGAACATAAGGACATAGGAACTAGGTATAGGTTCTTTGAGCCTGCTCCGCCATTCGGTAAGATCATGGCAGATCTTTTTGTGGCTTCAGCTCCATTTACTGACCCTGTCACTGTATAACACTTAATTCCTTTATTGTTAAAAAAAATCTATCTTAGCTTTAAAAACATTTACTGAAGTAGCATCACTGTTTCATGCAGGAAATTCCATAGATTCACAACCCTCGGAGTGAAATTCCTTCTCAATTCAGTCCTAAATCTGCTCCCACTAATTGAGGCTATGTCCTCTTGTCCTCATTTCATTTGCCAGTGGAAACATCCTCTCTACACCTATCTTATCTATTCATTTCATAATTTTATATGTTTCAATAAGATCCCCCTTCATTCTTCAAATTTCCAATGAATATAATCTCAGTCTCTTCCCATAAGCCAACGCCTTCAACTCCAGAATCAACCTCTTGCCAGTACATCCTTTTTCAAGTAAAGAGACTAAAAATGGATGCAGTTTTCTAGGTGTGGCCTCATTAGCACCCTATACAGCTGCAACATAACCTCCCTGCTTTTAAACTCGATCCCTTCAGCAATGAAGGACAAAATTCCATTTGCCTTCCAATTACCTGCTGTACCTGCATACAAACCTTCTGTGATTCATGTGCAAGGACACCCAGGTCCCTCTGCAGAGCAGCAGGCTGCAACTTTTTACCATTCAAGTAATTGTCCTTTTTACTGTTACTCCTACAAAAATGGATGACTTCACAATTATTAACATTGTATTCCATCTGCCAGACCTTTGCCCACTCACTTAAAGTATCTGTATTCCTCTGTAAAGTTTTACAATCCTCTGCACACTTTGCTGTGCCACTCATCTTCGTGTTGTCTGCAAAATTTGACACACAACACATGGCTCCCAACTCCAAATCATCAATGTAAATTGTGAATAATTGCAGTCCCAACACTGATCCCTGAGGCACACCACCAGTTACTGATTGTCAAATAGAATAGCACTCATTTATCCTCAATCTTTGCTTCTTGTTAGTCAACCAATCCTCTATCCATGCTAATACTCTACCTGTAACACCATGTATCTTTCTCTTATGCAGCAGTCTCTTATGTGGCACCTTGTCGAAAACCTTTTTGAAATCTAGGTACACTACATCTACTGGGTCCCCATTGTCCACCGTTTCATAATGCCTTCATAGAATTCTAAAAGATTAGTTAAGCATGACCTGCCCTTCATGAACCCATACTGCATCTGCCCAATGGGACAATTTCTATCTAAATGCCTTGCTATTTCTTCCTTGGTAAAAGACCCATGCATCTTCCACACTGCAGAAGTTAAGCTAGCTATTCTATAATTCACCATCTTTTGTGCACTGCCCTTTTTAAACAGTGGCTTCACATTTTCTGTTTTCCAATCGGCTGGAACTGCCCCAGAGTCCAGCGAGTTTTGGAAAATTACCACAAGTACTCTTTTAGTACCCTGGAATGCATTCCATCAGAGCCAGAAGACCTGTCTATCCTTAGCCTCATTAGATCACCCAACACTATCTCTACCATGATAATGATTGATTCCAGGTCCTCACCTACCTCAATCACTTTGTCAATTACTAGTATGTTATTCGTGTCCTCCATTGTGAAGACTGACACAAAATACGTCTTCAATGCCTCAACCATATCATCCTATCACATGACTAAATGCCCCTTCTCATCTTCTAAAGGATCAACGTTTATTTCAGCCATTCTTTTTCATTTTATATATTTATAGAAACATTTGCCACCTGTCTTTATATTCTGAATTAGTTTTTTCTCATGTTGTATCTTACTTTACTTTACAGCTCTTTTTGTGGCTTTCTCTTTCAACTTGATAGCCTCCCTTATTTCTTTAGACACCGATGGCAGATTACCCCTTTTCCTTCCAGTCCTTCCTTTTCATTGAAATATACTTTTGCTGAGCACTTGAAAAACTTGCTTTGAAAGTCCTCCACTGCTCGTCAACTGTCCCATCATAAAATCTTATTAGCCAACTCCTCCTTTATCTTCCTTGTTTTAGCACAGGACCCTGGTATTGGATTTTATCTTCACACTCTCCATCTATATTCTAAATTCAACCACACTGCGATTCCTCCTTCCAAGAGGATGCATAATCATGAGGTCATTAATTATTCCTGTCTCATTACACAGGACTAGATCTAGGAAAACTTGCTCCCTTGTCGATTCCATTGCATACTGTTCAAGAAGACTATCGCGGATACTCTCAACGAACTCCTTCTCAAGGTTACCCTGACTGAGCTGGTTCGACCACATGTAGATTCAAATCCCCCATAATAATTGCCATACCACTTTTACAAGCATTAGTTATTTCTTTGTTTATTGCCCGTCCCAATGTGTTATTATTTCATGGCCTATGGACAACATGCATCAGTGACTTTCTTCTTGCCAATATCTCTTTCTCTGACTTGCTACATTGCCTCAGTAAAGCTGAGTACAAACTGGAAGAATAGCACCTTATTTTCCACTTGGGATTTCGGGTTTCTATTGAGGTCAATCATTTTAATCCCTGAGCACTTTTTCCCATGTCTATTCCCCAACTCTCATGCACCAAGCCTTGTCATCACATGGGCTGCTCCCACAACCAACCCATTGTCAGCTATTAATTGCCCCCATCAGCTGACCCTTTTATGCACCCCTTGGTCTATCTAATTGTTGTTCTCTCTCTCTCTCTCTGAGTTCCATCTCCATCCATCATTATTCTTCTCTCCTTCCCCATCCCATCTTCAGCATATATAGAAATCTTCTTCCAGCTACAATCCGTTCTAAAGAAGGGTCACTGGATCTGAAATGTTAACTCTGTTTTCTCTCCATTGATGCTGCTAGACCTGCTGAGTTTTTCTAATAATTTGTTTTTGTTTCTGTTTTTGATTTCCAGCATCCACAATTTTTTAAATATCATTTACATGTTACACTGAAGTAATTTACCAAGCCTCCTTTGACAGCATCCTCCAAGTCTATGTTCTCGGCCACCTAAAAAGACAAGGACAACAGATGCATGCAAACACCACCAGCCTCCAAGATACAAGTATGGATTGCAGCAGTTCAAGAGGACATTTCACCATCACCTTCTTCAGGACAGTTTTAGATGGGCAACAAATGCTGGCTTCGCCAGCCACACTCACATTCCATGAACAAATAAACAATCTTAACCTATCACTTTATTCTTCTGTTCCTTTCTCCCACATATTCTAGCTGTCTCTTAAATGCATTCATTATTCACCTGAACTATTTGAAATACCACATCCTAACCATATTCTTTGGGCAAAGAACTTTTCCTGAATGTTTTCCTTGATTCCTGAATACAAATTACCTTTTCACTTGTTTGGAATGGATGAGGGAAAATAATATTTAAATTTTGTGTTGTGCTGTAGGCAGTTTCAGGCACAGCACTGAAGCAATGTGTGATGATTTCCTGGAAGTGGTCTTACAAAACTGACTGTATTTTAATTTGCAGAACTTCAATTTGAACTACATTATTCAGTTCACAATGAATTGAATATGAACATCTTCTGATAAGTCCAACCTGTTAAGTGTATGCAGGTGTGGGGGTATGATGTTGCAATCAAAAATGTGTGATTCTATTGCTAAAGTTTTAAATTAGTTTGTATTCTGCTTTGTTTGATCATCTTTGGCATTGTATTTATAAAACCGGTACATATGTTTCAATGAATAACATGAATTATTCTAATTACATTGATTTAACTGATCAAATACTCTTCAGTTAACTTTATCTTGAAACTTGAAGTGAAACCTAGCCTTAGACTTAACATTTAAATTGTAATCAAGATTATGTTTAGCAAGGTCAAATTACACTTATCATTTAGCTATTGCACTACATTCAGCTTTTCCTGATGATTTGATACCTTACTAAAAACAAAGGTGAGACCAACAGCTGCGAATTTAGTCTATGGAAAATATATTTCAAAAAAGAATTTGTTGATTGATTGGGAAGACTGTAATAAGTCTTTTGTTGAAAAATGTCTGGAAATGATATGAGGCACTGTATTTCTAAAGAAAGATGTAGGAAAAGACATTTGTATGTTATAACTGTGTGTTTTTACATGTCAGTGGTAAGTATTGTTGTACAATTTAACAGGAGTGCCAATTTGAGGTTTTGAATGCAGCTGTAGTAAACTGATACCATCTGTAAATGACTGACAAAGAACTACAATGAAAGATTCACAATGATTAGATTGTAATAATTTCCCACAGCTTTACAATAAAAGGATGAAACACCTTGTGCTTATAGGTTTTATTGATACTGTTAAAAATAAATTTTAAAAGGTTTCCATTAATTTTCTTCTACCAGTCCTTTTCCCTAATGTTTTAATATTCACCTTCCAAACCCTTGACCACTACCATCTGGAAGGATAAGGGCAGATATATGAAACACAACCACCTTCAAGCTCCCTTCCAAGCCACTCTCAATCCTGACTTGGAAATAAATCACCATTCTATCAATTTATCACACCCATAATGCATTATGACATTGACAGGCAGGATTATTTTGTCTGGCTTGAGAGGGCTCTTGTGACACTCTGGTAGTCTCTCTAACTCTGTGCCAGAAAGTCCTGGTTTAAGTTCCAGGAGGTGTATTGTAACATGTCTGAACAGATTGATTAAAATAACTGTATTGCCTGGCTTAAATCTGTCAGCTGGTTATTGACTTTGCTTATTTCTTCTCCACAATTCTGAAACTTTTAAACTTGCTGGGAGATTTGTCAACTTTAGATAATGGTTCAATCTCAACAATTTCTAACCTTTATAACAAATAACAAGAACAGTGTACAGTGTAGAGATAGTCACAAATTTATGCATAAACAATGGATCATTGGATACATTTTTTTGTTTGAAAGGGTCTTTTGAAGTCTGGGTAGAGAAATGTGTTATTTTATAAAGGATTAAAAGTAGCTGATCCTCTTTTGCTGCAAAATAATGGACTGCATTATATTTGAAAGTCTATGGTTAAGGTATAATAATATAAAAATGCAGTTTTTGTGATTTTTTTTTGCATCTGAGGATAACTTTAAAGCTTAAGCATTGCCCATCACTAGAAATGTTTAAAGTAAGTACAGTAGTGTTTCATTGAGAACTTAATAGCTTTGTGGTAAGGGTAATTGCTTTTAATATGTAATCAAACAATGCAAATTTGATAAAAACATTTTGTCGGATAAATATTGAATTATTAAGCATTAACATTAATTCAATTAGTATTCAAAGTGTTAGAATTAAAAGCAAGAGTATTTTGATAACTGATCAGGCAATAATGCTCAGGATGGCTGTCTTGAACAATGATAAATTGGTGTAACTAAATTGCTGCAAAGGTGATTTCTTTACACTGAATCACCATTTGCTGTTTTAGATGTAAACTGAAATGAAAAGCAACAGATTGCTTAACTATTGTTTCTGCATTTGTTGATTTTTCTTTACCAAATTTTACATGCCAGAAATAGTGATTTACATTGTACAGTAAGTTCCTGCTTTATGTTGACCCATAACATTATCCTACATTAAGCTTGTTAACAAGGTCATGTCAGTAAACGGTTCAACGTCAGTTTCACTTTAGTGCCATTTGCCAGACATCCAAATCTGAGGCTTGTTTGCTCAGATGACTTTCTCCTCAATAATTGGTTTCATATGCCTCCAAACATGTTTCCCATTAGGCTTCATGTTCACCTCCTATCCCAGTCTCATCTCCTTCCTGGTTTGTCTCTCTCTCAGTCTAGTCATCCTCCCATCCTGGTCTTCTGGCTTGCTTAGCCTTGGCCAAGTCTCCCCAATCTTGATATCATCTTGTTGCTTCCTGCTTATTTTCAGCCTGGCCTTGGCTCCCCCTGCAGCCTACTTCCCATCTCTTTCCTTAGTTTAGCCTCCAGGTGTTTTTTTTTCCCTACTGATTTTGCTCCTGAATTTGCACTGAGATCCTGGACTTCATTTATTAACATAATTTTGTCAGTGCATGTAGTTCTGCGGATCTGGCTGCTACCTTCAATTACCAACTTCTGCCATTAAATGGAACATGGCTAATTGAACAATAAAAGTGAGTGTAGAATGTTCTTAAATTATTGTAATGTTTTCTTTTATATTCAATATTGCATATTATTTGCAACTTATTTCAGTTATGAATGGAGTACAGTACAGTATTTCAACTTCTATATTGATGGTTGTTGCCATGTGAGAAACGCCTGAAGAAACCTAACTCTAGCATTAATGCTGATCCTTAAAAAAAATGATTTATTAAAGCCACTTCACTTCAAATTTTATCTTTCAGGAATGTGAATACAAATTAAAATGAGGACTTTAGTGTATCAATTTACATGAGTTATATTTCTTTTGGCCGTACACATTATTATACAAATGCACCAGTTACACAGTTGATTGTATTCTGCCCTCAAGGCCAAAGATTGTTGGTTCTATATTCATTTTAGAAACCTGAGCACAAAAATCTGTACTGATCCTGTATTGTAGGACTGAGTGCTGTAGTGCAACAACTGTTAGCTGTTGATCAAAGCAGTCAAGGCCCTGCCTATTCCTCAGGAGGTTGTAATAGATCCTTTTGCAAAAATAACTTTTTTGAGGGTGAGTAGGGATGCAGTCCCTTGATGTCTTGGCCAATATTTAGTCCACAGTTAGCATCACTAAAGCAGATACGTGGTCACATTCAAAAACACATTGCTGCAGAAACTCAGCACGTATGGAATCATCTGTGGGGAAAAAACAGAGTTAATGTTTCAAATCCAGTTACCCTTCTTCAGAACTGGTCACATTGTTAGAGTGATAGAGATGTACATCACGGAAACAGACCCTCTTGGTCCAACTCGTCCATGCCAACCACTTATCCTAAATTGGTCTTGTACTATTTTGTTTGTGGACACTGTCGGTGGACAATTTGGCTGCCACATTTTCTATATTACAACAGTGAGTACATTTTAACAACAAACCTGAAAAAAAGCAATGTTTTTGTGAAGCTGAAGTAAAATAGCATAATATTAACACAAAAATATCAATGGCTGTACCATGTTCCCTGTTTTACTAGCACTTTTTAAAAATTTGCTAGGATGATAGAATACCACAGCAGAAAGTAGCTATTTAACCTGGATGAACCTGGATGCTTACAGCATCCTTGTTCTGCCTTGTCTTTTTGTGCTTTGGTCCTTCAACCTGACCTTAAAAGCTCATAGGATTTGTGCCATACCTTGCCTTTCAGACACAAAGGTGGACAGCTTATGCTTGCTGTCAACAGTCATCAGTCAAGGGCAGTGGACATGTTGGTATGTGGCACGCAGTGCTACATTAGTGTTACACTGTAACATGCTTCAAGCAAATGGCTATGTCTCAATCTAAGGTCCTCCTTGACATCCATGGAGACACCCTTCAAGCAGGGAGTACTGCCACAGTCAATGAAGAGCAGCCTCTGATATTGATCCGGTCAGTCACCGATTAGGGGGTCAGGGTCAGGGGATCCAAACCTCTATAATCTAAATAATGAGCCATGTCATTCTTTCAACAGTTGGGGACAAGTATAGATATCAGTCAAGGATGTGGCCACTAAGGCTGAAACTTTAAGGTTAGGGTTAGAGTTGACTGGGATTCTTGGTGAAGTTCAAAGCCTTGGGGTTGACAGGGAGGACTGCCAAGAAGGGAAGACTTATATTTGATAATTCATTAATAATGAAAGGCTGAGCCTGAGATTCACTGCTGAAGGAGTGACCTGTGCTGTTTCTCACCCTTCTGTTAATATTAAGTATGCGATGGAGTTAGAAATGGCTGTGATCACACATGGAATGGGTGGACTAAGTTTTTATTTTGTGAGAAAGGGGACTTCAATTGAATGAAGAGAGACCCTTCAAAGGGCAACAGCATGACACAGACACCATACATTAGAATTGAAACACATCTGTTATGTGAAACCTAGTCATTACCCTCCTGTCTGAAGTCCACATCCTTGCTCCAACTACTCTTGACTACATTGTGCAAGATTATGAATCAATCCCACAAATGATTGATGCAGTTGTAATGTTTGGTTACCTGGATAGATTGATTCTATTGCTAAAGTAGCAAGCAACTTTACATCACCAATGGCCTGCACATGGTGTAGTTCTAACTCAGTTCAAACCTTGGACTGTCCAACATTTTATAGTGCTAAGGATAGCTGGGCTCTCTAACGTCAATGTTCAGTTGTGGTTGTATAGACATTCAGACACACACATTTAAATGTGATAACTTCTTGTTTTGATTTACTTGGGAAACTGCACTGATACTTGAATTTCACTACTTCTGGGGTCATCACAAAGTTAAATATTTAATCAAAGTATTCAAAGTCCCCGATTTTCCTGTCTGATAAACTCAATTTAGAGAACACACTGACCAGGTTTCTGTTTTTAATAAGGACTACTTATTACAAATACATTGATTCGAACCACAAAGTTATAGATTATCAACATATAACTCAACTAGCTGAAACTCTAAGAACTCTCTTAAACCCCTAAATACATATAAAGGCAGACTGAGACAAACAAAAAACAATTAAAACTATGGGTGGAAGAGAAAATATCAGGGATAGCATCAGATGACAGGTGTCCTTTTTGCTTCCTAAAACCTTCTGTTTTATGAACTCTTTTTATTTCCAGAGTCTTTCAGTTCTTTGTGGGAGATATGAGGTAGTAAGCACACAGGTTGTAAGTTACTGGTTAAAGGCAACAGCTTACAGGAGCTTGTGAGAAAGAAAGAATATGTAGCTGTCATCTAGGCTTTGGTTACTTCACTGCAAAGGGAGAATGGGAGAGAGACTCTGAAGTGAATGTACATTTTTTTGGTTGTGAGAGTTGCATCAATTTTTTGGAAGGATTCTTACTTTGGTACCAAGTGAGATTTCTCACTATCTTAACAATGCACTTTGTTAACTATTTAGTTCATCCCTATGGGGTCTCTCACATCCGATTCTAAATCCATCTTACCATGTGCATTTCCTGGAATAATTAGGCGCTCATTGCGTATCAACCAAACAAACTGATACCTCTTCCACTTTTGAAAGGCTGTGTGTACCCATATAGCATTGTTTCCTTTCACCATAGCCACAAAGCCATGCTACTCAAGGCACATAGCGTATGGTTGACATGCCTTGCACAAACAACTCCATTCTCTCAACCATGAAACCACAAAGATTGCCTGTCCTTAGCTACATCCCATCTAAGCACCTTTTCTAAGTTACCATCACTCTTTCCAAACACTCATTGGACACACACATCTTGTCATTGTCCTGTAAGGGAACATTACATACAGACAAGTAGTCAGAGAAATCTAAGCATGAACTTTGATTGATGGGCAACAAAAGGGACCACAGAGGAAACAAAATGCAGGCTGCTGTTTGTTCCGACATTGTGAGTCCTTGACCTTGACAGTCCATGATGGTCTTTTGCACCCAGCTAGTATCTGCCGGATAGAAGAAGAGTCCAAAGAAGAGTCTTACTGATTAAATCAAGTTAACTTTTTCTCTTCACAGATGCTGCCAAACCTGCTGAGTTCATCCAGCACTTTGTTTTTATTTCAGATATCTGGCATCTGCAGTATTTTGGTTTTAATTTAGTATCCACTGGAACTGTGTGTCAATCAAATCATGTCTGCTTTGTAGAAACTGCTGCCTCGCAGCTGAACTCTGCCATGCACAAGGAGAACTTCCTCCAGCTTAAAGACCCCATTTCTTCTTGAATGATGTTCCCCTGGTTCGTCCACAACTACTACCTTGCCTCATTGCCTGCTCCAATTGTGCAGAACACAGGACGCCACGATTGAATTGAATTAAGTTGAATTAGCTTTATTTGTTACATGTACAGTACTCACATGAGTACAGTGAGAAGTTTACAAATTGCCTCATATGGTACCATCTTAGGTACGAGATACCAAGGTACAGATTCTTGATTACACATTCTTAGGAAAAGAATATTAGAAAATGAGAAGTCCAAAAAGGACCTTCAAAAGTACAAAATCATAGTAATGAATTATAAAAATAAAGAGATTAAGAAGTTCAGATTAACAGTCCTTCCATGATAAGGTAATAAAAGAAAAAATATTAAGACAAAGTCCACTTAGTCCATTTCATGATTCTGGTCTCAATGACCTGACCACCCTCCACTCTTAGAATCCTGGACCTGATCCAGCACGATGCTGAAGAAAATGCCATATGAAGACTGACTGAAGCTGCTACAAGGAGACTCAGACCGATGCTAATGAAAACAGCAATTGAAGCCGCCAAAAGGACTCGCAGGTCACTGCTAAGGCCACCTAAAAGAATCCCAGGCTGGACCAGACCAGCCACATTATCGCAAAGACACTGCAGAGGCCTTAAGGAAAACCTGGACCATTGTAATCCCAGGCCCGGACCATTGTTGCCTTCAGTCACGAAGAACGGCTGGATCCCTACGGCATTCTCCACTGCAGCAATCTCCTGGAACCACCTCCTTATCTGAACTTGCCAAAATAAGGTAAGATGAACTTGACGTTGAGCAGGTGCTAGGACCACCTTGATAGTAGCTGCCGAGAACCCGAACATGCCTCCAACATCTCTGCCATATGTTCTCGCTGCTGTTCCCTAATGCCGCTGATGCCGTTGCCATGACCAAGCTATCATACACTCTGTCCTGATGATACTGGAGAGTCGGAAGTGTCCAAGCTCTGAAGTTAATCTTCAAAATCTATACCATCTGCTTCACCACAGCTCTGGTTACAACAGGTGCACCAACTTGGTGAAGGTGTCGTGCCAGCTGAGTAGCAAATTCATAACTTCCAAAGGGAGTCTGCTGAACTTTGACTCTTCCCATCCTAGACCTACTTACACCATTCATTTGTTGCACTCATTAGAATCATATTTACATGACACATGCTGCAGCAATATTCTCGTGGCATTCTTGAAAATTCCACAAGTGAACAGGTGCTTTTGAAGAAGCATTTATCTAGTTGAGAACAAGGATGGTGATGGGAGGGTGGAGAGCAGTAGAAACACAAGTCTCAATGAATTACAGTAATTTGTCTTGCTCAAAAGGAAGCGTCTCCTTCTGCTCTCTTTTGTTTAAAACAAGGATTCTGGATAATCCAAGATGGAGGACGGGAAAAATCTCTGGCTGTAACAACTGCTCCTTTTTTTATGAGGTATTTTAGGTGCTGGAGGTGATTTCCTCGAATTCCAGGAGCAGCACATGCTGTTGCATTGTTTTGGAACTTTGGAAACAAAAAGTCAAAACAACAGCAGGAGAAGAACAGACAAAGGAAGCACATGGTGAGGACAGTGCAGGAGAGAGGAAGAGAGAGAGTGAACCTGCACAGTTACTGCCTTTGCTGTTTTGAATTCATGTATCGCTGGACATTGTTAATTTTCCCAGACACACTCAAAACAGTGAAATTCACAACTAATCTTAGAGGAACCTGTTTGGGCGAAGTTCACAGCACAGAATCAGATAAGTTAATCGTTGTTTTAAGTGTGTTCAAGAGAAAGGCTGCAGTAGTGAGTAGAGTAGGTTCTTTCTTGATTATATGTTTTTGGAGATTGTCTCTTGATTAAACTTAAAATATAAGTCATAACTATTAATTTAACCTGGGGCAGTGTTTTGTAGAGGAATAATACGGTGTTTCTTTCTGGGTCTGTAGATTGTGAAGGAGCAAAAATGGCCTTTTGTACAGTGATATGTATTTCTTGTCAGATGTGGGAGTTTAGAGAGAGTTTAAGGGTTACTGCGGATTATATCTGTCATAAATGCTGTAGGCTGTGAATCTTATCAAATCGAATGGATCGGTTGGAGAGACAGTTAGAAGCAATGAGGAATTTCCAACAGCAACATATGTGATGGATGGCAGTTATAGGAAGAGGGGAAAGTCTCAGATACAATCACATAGATGGGTTAACTCCAGGAAAGGTAAGAGAGATAGGCACCTAGTGCAGGAGTCTTTTGTGGATATACCCATTCTGTTTTGGAAAATGTAGGGGGTGATGGATTCTCAGGGGAACGTAGTACGAGCAGCCAAGTTTCTGGTATTGAGACTGGCTCTAATGCAACGAGGGGTAGACAGCTTCCAAGAGATCAATTGTGTTCGGGGATTCTGTAGTCCGAGGTATAGACAGAAATTTCTGTGGCCAGCAGCGAAAAATCAGAATGGTGTGTTGCTTCCCTGGTGCCAGGATCAAGGATATCTCAGAGGGGGTGCAGAATATTCTCACGGCGGAGAGGGGCCAGCAAGAGGTCATTGTCCACATTGGAACGACATAGGAAGGGAAAAGGTTGAGACTCTGAAGGGAGATTACAGAGAGTTAGGCAGGAATTTAAAAAGGATTACTCCCGGTGCTACGAGCTAGTGAGGGCAGGAATAGGAGGATAGAGTAGATGAATGCATGGCTGAGGAACTGGTGTATGGGAGAAGGATTCACACGTTTTGATCATTGGAATCTCTTTTGGGGTAGAAGTGACCTGTACCTAAATTGGACTAATATACTGGCAGGGAAATTTGGTAGAGCTGCTCGGGGGGATTTAAACTTGTAAGGTTGGTGGGGGGGGGTGGTGTGGGACCCAGAGAGAGATTGAGGAAAGAGATCAATCTGAGACTGGTACACTTGAGAACAGAAGCGAGTCAAACAGTCAGGGCAGGCAGGGACAAGGTAGGACGAATAAATGAAACTGCATTTATTTCAATGCAAGCGGCCTAACAGAGAAGCAGATGAACTCAGGGCATGGTTAGGAACATGGGACTGGGATATCATAGCAATTTCAGAAACATGGCTCAGGGATGGGCAGGACTGACAGCTTAATGTTCCAGGAGGCTGAGTGGTGTCCTTTACAGAGGTTTATAAAATCATGAGGGAGATGGATATGATAAATAGACAAAGTCTTTTCCCTGGGGTGGGGGAATCCAAAACTAGAGGACATAGGTTTAGGGTGAGAGGGGAAAGATATAAAAAAGACCGAAGGGCAACCTTTTCACGCAGAGGGTGTATGTGTATGGAATGAGCTGCCAGAGGAAGTGGTGGAAGCTCGTACAATTGTAATATTTAAAAGGCATCTGGATGGTTATGCGAATAGGAAGAGTTTGGAGGGTTATGGGCTAGGTGCTGGCAGGTGATATTTGGTTGGAATATTTGGTCGGCATGGACAAGTTGAATTGAAGGGTCTGTTTCTGTGCTGTATAACTCTGGCACTCCACTTCGAGACAGTCATAATGTGTCCATGAAGACAGTCAGACAATTATATGCCTGAGGCATCAGTGTCCCAACCATGCCTCTGCAGTCCTGCACCTGTTGTGGAAGGTTGCTTAATGCCCCTGAAAAACCTGCCTGCTGCTCTTGTAGCTGTTTGTACACTTCAATGGAGTCCCTAATTGCTGGGGTCTTTGCCTACCTGGGAGCTGATCTCTGGCATTCCTTTCATGTCAGCAATCTTGGATGTTTCTCCAATAGTAGCTGCAGAGATGTGGCAGTGAAGTGCTCACCATTGTGTATTACCAACTCGAATCCTTCTAATGTAACCATCAAGTTGTCAGTATCTGTGCTTTTGGGTGGGGTTACAGGAGTCAATCTTGTTGGTGCTTCCTCTGAAGCATCCATATTTCCTTTCTCAGAGGTGGAAAGAAATAAAATGTTGTGGCATCGTCCTCTTGACCATGGACACTGATGAAGAAGCAGCGCTCCGAAAGCTAGTGCTTCCAAATAAACCTATTGGACTATAATCTGGTGTTGTGTTATTTTTAACTATGGCTGCTCCACTGATACTTCGAGAAAACAAAAGGTAGTCATTATGGCATGATAATCATACATTCATAGTGCAGATACTGGGAAAATAGCATAACAATGACTAAATTTCTTATTGGCTCGCTTGCATGAAAATTTCAGCATCTCCACATGACTGGTCCTCGAGTTCAATCATCAGGACCAGAATCCTTTCTTCATAGGAGACAAGGAGCTGAATGTTGGAACCCCTATACTTAGCAAGGTTCTTTCTGCCCTATTATGTGCTCTTTTCTTCTGGAAGGAGAGGGAGTGTTTGAGTGATATAAAAGGCACAGCTGTTAATACTGTTATAAGTAGAGAAAAGGTGTTGAGGTATCCTAAGTGAGTGAGTGGACAGAACAGAAATAATGCAGGGTTATTAGGGTTAGGGTGCTGGGATGGACAAGAGCAAATGAGGGTGGATGTTGCATGCAACACTGAGAGTGGTAGAACATGAGCCTTAGAGGTAGGCACATACAGAGTGAGTGTGATACGAGAGCGACGATAGTGGCACTTATCCTGGCAGAGCATTTGTTGAATTGCTCCAAGTTCCTCCACAGTGTGGTGATCGTACAAGCCCAAGTGTAAATCTTGGCTCAGGCTTTCAGGGTCTGGTATAGTGGTCTCCTCTACCTGTCCTGGGGGAAGAGAACGTCTCTCTATGCACCACCACATCTACAAGGACCCGCAGGTCCCTGTCGCAAAGTGGGCACCAATTTACCCTTATTTCCTATGACTAAAGCAAATTCCTCTATGTAGAATGGCTATGAACTACCAATACTTGACCAGGTGCTCAATGGTTTTTTTTAAAGGTGCTGCAGCAGGGAGTCCAGCACACTCTGGCTGTGGCAAATACTTCTGCGTATGGTTTGTGGGAGATTTGGGCTAGCATCAATGAGAGGGGCCTCTTAGAGTACATAGTTAATTAGGTGAATTTGGGACGATCATGCAAGAATTTGCTCGGCCTTGCAGGGAGAAATCTTCCATGAAACTCAATGAAACTGCTCAGTCAGTGAATATTTGTTTTCTTATCTCATGGAATGTGGATTTTGCTGGCTGGGTTAGCATTCATTGCCTGGCACTAATTACCTTTGAAATAATGGTGGTGAGCTGCCTTCTTGAATTGCTATAAATTCATGTGCTGTAGCTAGACCCACAATGCTGTTAGGGAATTCCAGGATTTTGACATTGTGACACTGAAGTAATGGTAATATATTTACAAGTCAGAATGGTGCGTGGCTTGGAGGGGAACTTGCAGCTCGTGAGGTTCCCATGCATCTTCTGCCCTTGTCTTTTGAGATGGACATAGTTATGGGTTTGGAAAATGCTGTCAAAAGAATTTTGGTGAATTTCTACAGTGCATCTTGTACATGGGTACACACTGCTGAAATTGAAAATCAGTCGTGGATGTTTATGGATGTGGTGCCAATGAAATGGATTGCTTTGTCCTGGATGATGTCAAACTTCTTGAGTGGGCAGTATTCCACCACAATCCTATTTGGGCCTTGTAGATAGTGAGGTCTGTAGATGCTGGAGATCAGAGCTGAAAATGTGTTGCTGGAAAAGTGCAGCAGGTCAGGCAGCATCCAGGGAACAGGAGAATCGACGTTTCGGGCATAAGCCCTTCTTCAGGAATGAGGAAAGTTTGTCCAGCAGGCTAAGATAAAAGGTAGGGAGGAGGGACTTGGGGGAGGGGCGTCGGAAATGTGATAGGTGGAAAGAGGTCAAGGTGAGGGTGATAGGTCAGACTGGGCTGGGGGCGGAGAGGTCAGGAAGAAGATTGCAGGTTAGGAAGGCGGTGCTGAATTCGATGGATTTGACTGAGACAAGGTGGGGGGAGGGGAAATGAGGAAACTGGTGAAATCCGAGTTCATCCCTTGTGGTTGGAGGGTTCCTAGGCGGAAGATGAGGCGCTCTTCCTCCAACCGTCGTTTTGTTGTGGTCTGGCACATCACATCATCTATTGCTGCAGCAAGTTCTGAAGCACTGTTGCTGGAATATTTCAGAAATTATAGCTTTTGCAGCATCCAGTACCTCCAACTGTTTCTTGATTTCACGCAGAGAGAATTGAAGTGGTCGATGATTGACGTAATGATGCTGGGGACTTCTGAAGGAGGCTGAGATGTTGAAGGCCTCAACAATTTCTCCCCTCATCTCACTCAGTATTCTGGAATTGATCCCATCAGGTATTTGTCCAACTTATGTCACGATACTGTGGCTTTAAGACATGTATTTGTTCCTTTTTGTTTGAAGAGAGGTTTTAAGACAGAGGTGAAAAGCAGTCCATTAGAGTCACTGGAGTAATTGGTTTATGGGGCCTTGGGGTTTTTAAGAAAACATTGGAACAAAGCAGGCTAAATAAGTGTGGCTAAGCTCCCATAGAATCTGGACTTTTGGTTTTAGTTTTCAGTAGTTGCTGTTGGGATCTTGAAGTGGAAACTATTTTTCCCTCTTTCTGTTACAGCCAAAAGCTGGGGTTCTCTACTTGTTACTGGAGTTTGATGTGAGACAATTTGATTTCTGAATTTGCTTTTTGCCAAGGGTGTGTTGATGGGATGTTACCGTATGGAACAGTTAATTATAATAGTTACTGTATCTATTATTTTTATAAGTTTTCCAGTAGAGTTAAGTTATTCCAGTTATTTCTTTCTTTTGTTGTATTTTAACTATTGTTAACGAATAAAGTGTGCTTTGTTTTAAACACAGGGATTTGAATAATCAACTTACATCTGGAGCACAACACCTTAACATTTTACCTTTAAAATAAGAAAAGGTTGGGTCCAGACTATCTTAGTATTTTGAAGGTGTTTGGTCTAGTCCATAACACTTAATGCTTTTTAAAACACCCAACACTTTATTTATATTGACATGCTCTTCAATAACATCATAACCCCCTCTGCACTCTCCATCCATCGTGTCATTTTCCTCTGCAAATACCGATGCAAAGTACTGTATTTGCTAAAGAACTCACCCACTTCCTCTGACCCCATATATAAATTTCCTCCTTTGTCCTTGATTAGATCTACCCTTCCCCTTGCCACTGTCTTGCACCTTATATATGTATGATACCTTGTACTTTCTTTATATTCTTTGAGGGCTCTGTATTCAGTTCTGACACTTTTATGGTATGCCTCCTTTTTTCTTTTTTGACTGAGCTCATAATTTCTCTTGTCATCCAAGGTTCCCGAATCTTGCCAAACTTACCTTTCGTTTGCATTGGATGAGGCAGCAAAGTGCAAAAAGGCAAGGTGGAGAAGTTTTGAGCAAAGAGGATGAGCATAAGAAAGTGAACTCTAATCAACTGACCTTTAAAAGCTTCCCACATGATAGATGTGGATTTATCCTCAAGCAGCTGCCCCATATCTTTTTCAGTGAGAATCTTTTTCCACGTATGGAGTCAGCTATTACAAGGGCTAATGCCCGAAACGTCGATTCTCCTGTTCCCTAGATGCTGCCTGACCTGCTGCGCTTTTCCAGCAACACATTTCCATCTCTGATCTCCAGCATCTGCAGACCTCACTTTCTCCCCTAATATTGTGGTAGTTAGCGTTCCCCCAGTTTACTACTTTCGTCCGAGGATTATTTTTATCTTTATTCATAAGTAACTTAAAACTTAATGTAATTATGGTCACTGTTTCTGAAGTGCTGGCCCAGTGAAACTCCGATCATCTGGCTGGGCCCATTCCTCAAAACCAGATCTACTATGGCCACTTCACGAGTTGGACAATTTATATGTTGCTTGAAGAAACTTGCCTGGATGTACAAAACAAATTCTCCTCATCCAAGTAACAAAGAGGATTGATGAGGGCTGAGCGGTGGCCATGATCTATATGGACTTTAGTAAGGTGTTTGAAAAGGTTCCCCGTGGGAGACTGGTTAGCAAGATTAGATCTCATTGAATACAGGGAGAACTAGTCATTTGGATACAGAACTGGCTCGAAGGTAGAAGACAGAGGTGTTGGTGGGTTGTTTTTCAGACTGGAGACTGTGACCAGTGGAATGCCACAAGAACTGGTGCTGGGTCCACTACTTTTCGTCATTTATACAAATGATTTGAATATGAACATAGGAAGTACAGTTAGTAAGTTTGCAGATAAAAACAAAATTGGAGGTGTAGTGGACAGCGAAGAAGGTTACCTCAGGTTACAACAGGATCTTGATCAGACGGACCAATGGGCTGAGGAGTGGCAGATGGAGTTTAATTTAGATAAATGCAAGGTGCTGCATTTTGGGAAAGCAAATCTTAGCAGGACTTATACACTTAATGGTAAGGTCCTTAGGAGTGTTGCTGAACAAAGAGACGGTTGGAGTGCAGGTTCATAGCTCCTTGAAAGTAGAGTCGGAAGTAGATAGGATAGTGAAAAATGCATTTAGTATGTTTTCCTTTATTGGTCAGAGCATTTGGTATAGGAGTTGGGAGGTCATGTTGCGGCTGTACATGACATTGCTTAGGCCACTGTTGGAATATTGCAGGCAATTCTGGTCTCCTTCCTATCGGAAGGATGTTGTGAAACTTGAAAGGGTTCAGAAAAGATTGAAAAGGATGATGCCAGGGTTGGAGTATTTGAGCTATATGAAGAAGCTGAATAGGCTGGGGCTGTTCTTTCGTGGAGCATTGGAGGCTGAGGGACAACCTTATAGAGGTTTATAAATCATACGGGGGATGGATAGGATAAATAGACAAAGACTCTTCCCTGAGGTGAGGGAGTCCAGAATTGCAGGGCATAGATTTAGGGTGAGAGGGGAAAGATATAAAAGGGACCTAAGGGACAACTTTTCACACAGAGGTTGGTGCATGTATGGAATAAGCTGCAAGAGGAAGTGGTGGAGGCTGGTACAATTGCAACATTTAAAAGGCATTTGGATGGGTATGTGAATAGAAAAGGTTTAGAGGGATATGGGCAAAGTGTTAGCAAATGGGACTAGATTGGATTGGGATGGACGAGTTGGACCGAAGGCTCTGTTTCCGTGCTGTACATCTCTATGACTCTGAGCACCTGGCATGAAGGGAATCCCAGTCAACATAGAGAAAGTTGAAATCACCTACCAAACAACCCTGTTGATTCTACATCTTTCCATAATCCAGATATTTATATCTGTAAGTTTCACTGGCATTCAGGAGATCTGTAGTACAACCCCATAAAAGTGATTTTACCCTTCCTATTCTTGAAGTCCGTCCATATGGCCTCAATAGATGAGCCCTCCAAAGTGTCCTCCCTCAGTACAACTGTGATAATCTCTCTAATCATCAATGTAACTCCTGCACCTCTTTTACATCCCCCTCTATCTCATCTGAAACATCTAAATCGTGATATGTTAAGCTGCCAAACCAAGTCTCTGTAATAGCTGCAACATAATAGTTAGATGTACTAATCCAAGGTCTCAGTTCATCTGCCTTACATGTCATATTCATTGCATAAAACAAATATTCTTCAGACTGCCAATTCTTTCTCTTAGCCTTATTGGTCTCAGTTTCTAACTCCTCGGTCATTTTACTTGCTGACCTACTACTCAGGTTCTTACCTCCTGCCACCGTCTCAAGTGACACCAGCAAATTTCCCTGCCAAGACATTGGTGCCCCTCCATCATTGCAACCATCCTTCTTATTGAGATCTCACCTGCCTGGAAGACATCCCAATGATGTACCAATGTGTACCATGACTTCTGGCTGCTTGTCCTCCCTTTTGAGAATGTCCTGTGCCCACTCAGAGATATCTTTGACCTGGCATCAGGGAGGCAGCAAATCATCTTGGATTCTCTTTGCAACCACAGAAATGCCAGTAGATGATAGAAACCCCTAGTACTATGCTCTACTGCACTTTGACTGCCTCTACCATGCAACAAAACCAGCTGTAGTACCACCATTGTGGCTGCTGCTGTCGCCACTTCCAGATGAACAATCTCCTCCAGCAGTATTCTGAAAATTTTACTTGTTAGTCAGGGTGATAGCCACAGGAGACTCCTGCACTGTCTGCCTGCCCTTCTAGTAGTTGCTCATCTATCTGTCAAAAACCTTTGGTGTGTCTATATGTTTGAAATTCCTGTTTCTGACACTTTCCACCTCTTCCATGCTCCTGAATTTCTCCTCCTGCTCGCTGATCAACGTGGTTTGATAGGAGCTGCAGTTATAGAGTCATAGAGTCATACATTATGGAAACAGGCCCTTTAGCCTAACTCGTCCATGCTCAACCAGGTTTCCTAAACTGGACAAGTCCCATTTGCCTCCGCTTGGCTCATATCTCTCTAAACCTTTCCTGTTCATGTACCTGTCCAAATGTCTTTTATAAATTGTAATTGTAACACCCCGAGTACGTCTTCTAGCAGCTCATTCAATAGTTGCACTATTCTCTGTGTAGAAAAATTTGCCACAGAGATCCCTTTTAAATCTTTCCCCTCTCACCTTAAAGCTATGCCCACTAGTTTTGGACTCAAAGCCCTTCTCTATTCACCTTATCTGTGCGCCTCATTATTTTATAAACCTTCATAAGGTCACCCCTCAGCCTCTTTCCTGCAGATGTAGTCAGGGACATTCAAAGTGAGTCTGATTTTCCACATTCCACAGGATAAGCATAATACTCCGCTGACTGCCATTTTTCCCCTCCAGCAACAATATAATGAAAAATAAATTGCCATTAAAATAATTTATATCTAGCCAGATGGTCTTTACTGTTAGATTATCACTAAAACAAATACTATATACACTATTCTGTAAACAATAGTACTGTATCACTCTACCTCTAGCCTAAATTCCACTACTCCAAAACCTTATGGCTGTGAAAAGGTTAACAGAAATTGAAGGTAAGAAAGAAAGAATCACCTGACCACTAATTAACAATCAGGAACCCTTCTGTCCATATGGTCACTTTTGAATTTGAGGTGTCACGACATACAGCTTCCACGAATTAACAACTCACGCGCTTGAATTTTTAACTGCTCTGGTTGCTGTCTCCTCCCTCTGGCTTCTGTGATTCTGGCCTCTGCCTGCTGATCAAGGCAAAGCTGCTAGAAGCTAGCAATTGTGGTGACTGTGGGCTGCTCAAAAAGCACAGCAGGTCAGGCAGCATCTGAGGAGCAGGAGAATCCATGTTTCATGCTAAAACCCTTCATCAGGAATGAGGCTTGTGAGCCAAAGGGGTGAAGAGAGAAATGGGAGAGGTGTGGGGTTGGAGGGTACAGTTTCCTCATTTCTCCTCCCCCCACCTTACCTTATATCCAACCTTCCAGCTCGGCACCACCCTCATCAACCTGTCCATCATTCTTCCCACCTATCCACTCCACCCTCTTCTCTGACCTATCACCATTACCCCCACCTTCATCTCAGCTACCTTCCCCCCAGCTCCACCCCCTCCCATTTATCTCTCTACCCCCAGCTTACAAGCCTCATTCCTGATGAAGGGCTTTTGGCCAAAACGTCAATTCTCCTGCTCCTCAGATGCTGCCTAACCTGCTGTGCTTTTCCAGCAGCATATTCTCAACTCTGATCTCCAGCATCTACAGTCCTCACTTTCTCAATTGTGGTGACTGTGCCAACCTTTCCCCCTTCTTGGAATCCTCCTTGGTTGCTTCCCACTGGTGCCATCTGTTGGTTGCTATTCCTCTTATTGAGAACCAGATCCCTTGCTGTCCCCTTCTCAGTCGTGGCAACTAGGCCAACTGCTCCTTGAATCCTCCCTAGTCACTTTTCATCTTATTCACTAATTAGAAGCAGTAGCTTATCGCGACTATTGAGAGAGAAAAGCTCATTGACTTCCAGGCTTTCATTACTTCTCTGAAGAGGGAGAGAGAGCATTTGTCTTTGCTGCAGTCTGGAAACCTGTGGCCTGTATTGTAAACACAAGGCTGTTGACCAACTCAGGAGCCAATCAGAGAGTTGTCATCATGCTGATGTCTTCTGACAATCACATCTAATTCTAATTGCACAAACAAATTAGCAATGTGTCAGCACACAAAGCTCGCTCTGTACCTCTCCTCTCCCCAAACTGTGGTGTTTTTGATCTCTTCCCTCATTGCTTGAACAAAGTAATACTATAAATACAATGTCTGGTCAGTGTGGAGCAAAAGGGCTGTTTCTGTGCTGTATAACTCTATGACTCTGACTCTATCATTCACAATGAGTTCTCGGAACATGTTTTTACAAGTACAGCAACTCCTACAGTTCTTTGTTTTAAACAGTCATTTTTCCCATGTTTCCAATTCAAATAAAGAAAATTAAAAAGATGTTAGGCAAAATTTCATAGTGGTCTTTGTGATGTGAGCTATTGTGATGAAATGTGCCTTTTAGAGGGATTTGTTTTCTCCTGGTCCTCCTTGAAGAGGGTGTTGTCAATTGATTGCCAAGGTGTATTCTGCATGGTAAGCAGAGTAACTAACGTTTTTTAAAAGTAAACAAAAGAAGTATGAATGGGTGGAGCCAGTCTTACACAGTCCCAAGGTTTTAGTTTTGCTTTCAGTTGTTAAATTTGTGGTTTTGGAGTTGAAGCTGCGAGATCCAGCTCTCTCTCTCTGCTGCTGCAAAAGCTTAAGTTCTCTTTCAGCTGCTAGATTCATTCTGTCTTCTCTTGGACTGGAGATAGCAAATGAGGAAAATCTGTTTTGCTGAATCTGCCTTTGCCAACAGTGTGATTATGGGATGCTGCTGTATTGGAACAGTTGATGAGTGCTGGTTAAAAATATACTATATTGTTAAATACTTTGTTGTTTGTATTTTAACTGTGGTGTAAGAATAAAGTGTGTTCTACTTAAAGCCTAGTAGTTTGATCAATCAAATCACACCTGGAACACAGTGTCTTACACAAGATAACAATTAGGGTCTATGCTGTCTCCTTGTAATGTTTTGAAGGGGTTTTGTCGAATTCATAACACTATTGTAAAATGTATGGTAGAATCAGATGAGAGAGCTGGCAAGCCCCACCTCAATGTTTGAAGTATCTTGCTCTACCTTTACTGCTTTTCACAAGTTTCTAGTTTAGCAGTGATGATATACCAATCAATAGGAGTTATCACTTGTTAAGCACATTGCTGTTGACAGCACAACTGGCCTTGCTGACATCTTATTTTATCCTATTCTATCTTACCAAACTCACCAGATAAGCTCCAGGTTATGAAAACTCAACATGAAACCAGAGTGGATACCTAAAGAATTCAGTTCACTGCTTGCTCCGAAGGATCTTCATGTTGGACACTGGGCACCAACATCTCAGGGCACAATCCATGGGTACTGGCCGTATGTGCCTCATGTTCTTGGAATTGTTCCAACCTTTAAGAACTCATGATATACCTAAGATCCTGATATCCAAGGGCTTGAAAATCATCGTTCAGCCACTCAACAGTCAGAGTCAGATTGCCCTGTCTTTAAGGGAGAGAAGCTGGATTTTATGCAGGCCACCATCCATTTGGGTTTTTCAACTGTATTGGGGAATACTGTCTTCCTCGAATGACAGAGATGCAGATATTAAGATGGGTGACACAGCTATTAGGTTTGGTGCAATGGGGAGGTGTCCCAAACAAATGATTAAGCAGTGCTGAGAGTGTGCAGGGTTAGTATTCTTGTCAGTTGGTATTGTGAGAGCAAATGAAAGAAGATGTTGCAGATAATAGAGAATGGTAGAATGTGAACATTGGTGGAATGTCAGTATAGGAGCAAAGACATAGCGAGTGAGATATTGGAGAGAAGAAGGTGGCACCGAAGTTGGCAGTGTGGAGAAAATTATTGACTTTCTTGTACATTCCTCCAGTTCCTGAAACTGCTTTATATGCAGTCCTGAGACAGGCTAGCATAGCCTAGTGTTGTGACCTCCACTACTGGCCCTGAAGGAAGGGGAACTCCCATTTCTTCACCATCCTGTTGGCGGGACCTCCATGTCCCTGCTCTCACAGCAGGGCTCAGATTTCCCCATTTCTGCCATATCCAAGACCAATTATACTGGGCATCTCTAAAATCACCGGATGCACAACGTAATTCTAAAGGTGGCACAGGTGCAAAGGATACTGGTGAATACCATGATATCCACCAGGTGATGACTTATTCTCGAAATATTGCATTGAGATGGGGTCAGAAGTGGACAAGTGAATGCCATAGGTGCTGGGTAGGTGGTGAATGAGGCAAATTTGGTAAGATATGGTGAGTAAATTCACTGGGCTTTGTAGTGGAAATTCCTTAAAAAAACTCAATGCAACTCAGATTCAAAAAATGTAGGGTTCAGCCTGTGGTCTTTACAGCAAGCAAATTGTCTTCCATCAATGCCAAAAAGAAAATAAGAATTGCTATCATATAACTTTGTAATTCAATATCTACCCATTTTACATTCCTGCATCCCCCCCACCTCCACCCCTTTCACAGACAGACAGTTTGGCTAAAGTAGACAAAACATGGGTATTAAGGATGGAAAAGGAAACCCAGCTCAATAACACCAGTGGTTGATGAGTTGGTTTCTTATGGTTTCTTCCAATTCCTTTTAATTATTTGCTGTTGACAGAAGGTTGTTTGAACAAATATTCTCTTTCATTCAAGGTTGAAATTTTGTCCCTTTCAAAATATCTGAAAGTGATTTTTCCTTTATCAAAAGGGGATGTGCAGAGAAAGATGAGCTCCACACAATGCCGTTGGTCAATTGGTCAGGAACAAATCAAAACGCTGTTATTAGCAATTGTCCACTCATGGTTCTGAACTCATTGGCTTTGAGCTGTCTGTTCTTACTGTCAGTGTTCAAGGAAAAAATAGTATTTTGTTGTATTATAATGTGCTCCTGTATACATGATTTTGTATAACTTAAAACTGCAACCACATTTTAAATTTAAATTTATCTTGACTTGAAACAGCACCTTTCTTATATATTCCATAGTACAAAAACAAGCAAAATAAAATCTTGTGGGACAGAATCTTACAGGGCTCTGAATGACAGGTACTACTGCCAAATATTTAGGGTGGCATTGTGGCTCAGTGGTTAGTATTGCTGCCTCACAGCAGTAGGGACCTGGGTTCGATTCCAGCCTCAGGTGTCTGTCTGTGTGGAGTTTGCGCATTCTCCCCATGTCTGCTTGGGTTTCCTCTGGGTGCTCCAGTTTCTTCTCACAATCCCAGAAGTGCAGATTAGTGAATTGGCTGTGCTGAGTTGCCTGTGGTGTTCAGGGCTATGTGGATTGGTTGCATTGGTCAGAGGTAAATATAGGGTGGATTGATCTTCGGAGGGTCAGTGTGGTCTTGTTGGGCGGTGGGGGATCTGTTTTCACACTGCAGGGATTCTAATTCTAAAATAAATCTGGGAGAGGATCACAAGAAGGGCGGCACGGTGGCACAGTGGTTAGCAATGCTGCCTCACAGCGCCAGAGACCCAGGTTCAATTCCCGCCTCAGGCGACTGACTGTGTGGAGTTTGCACATTCTCCCCGTGTCTGCGTGGGTTTCCTCCGGGTGCTCCGGTTTCCTCCCACAGTCCAAAGATGTGCAGGTGAGGTGAATTGGCCATGCTAAATTGCCCGTTGTGTTAGGTAAGGGGTAAATGTAGGGGTATGGGTGGGTTATGCTTCAGCGGGTCGGTGTGGACTTGTTGGGCCGAAGGGCCTGTTTCCACACTGTAATGTAATCTAATCTAAGTCTAGTGAAGCCTTTCTCAATGTAAGAAGCAATTAGTTACATTTTATAATCAAGTTATGACATTGAGATAAAATTCTTGCTAGATCGTGCTGAGATGCAGTTAAGGGGTATTATTGCTTGTTATTGGCATCTTTAACTATATTACTGCACATTTTACTATATTAATATGCAGCTTCCTATTCAACACCTACCATGAGAAAACTAGACACTAGGAATTCCTAATATGAAAGACAAAGTGGATGCCCGGCAACTCCAGCTTTCCACTTGTTCTTCTAGACTACTATCTTGGACACCCAGCAAAACATTTAGGGCCCGCTTCAAGGCACTGCCTGAACTTGTTCTCTTCCCTTGATACTAGCATCCAACACTTGGCAGTATCTCAGGACCTTCATGGCACCTCTGATCCACCTCTGCACTTGATAGTTGCACACAAGGCATACTGAAGCGAATTATCACACCTGGCATGGTCAGCTTATATGCAGAGTCTGGGTGGGAAAAGTAGGCAGTGTGGATGGCTTGAGTGAGGACTTGAGAAAGTGAAATCTGTGGGCTTAACAAGATGGACTACTAGGATAGGGATGTGGATGCTTGGGGGCTTATCAGCATGGTCAGGCTGAGGCTGCGCAAGCAGTTGAGTGTGCACTGTTACTTTCCATTGTGATGCAAATTGGAAGTGTACAATGGAGAATAAAATGGCTGTGAGCACACTTGAGAAGGCAGATGGAGGGGCTGCACTAAATATTAGTAGCTTGGTTTTTAAAGAGAAGAACATAGGTCACAAGCCAATGCAATATATAACACACAGACTTGCAGGCTGCCTGTCTTCTGGTATCAGAATGTTACCATGTTGTCTATGTATGATCTTGTGCTATAAAGTCTGTGTCTTATAATCCTGTACTACTAGCTACCTGATGAAGGAGCAGCGCTCTGAAAGCTAGTACTTCCAAGTAAACCTGTTAGACAATAACCTGGCGTGTGATTTTTAACTATGTATAGAATAGTGCACCACTGGAACGAGACCTTAATCATACCATTATGTGCCGAACATAATGTCAAATTAAACTAATCCCTTCTCCCTGCCATTAGTCCATATACCTCCATTTGTTGCATAGTCATGTACTTATCCATAAATCTCTTAAATGCTCCTATTGTATCTGCCTCCACCGCCACCCCTGGCAGCAAGTTTCCAGACTTCTACCACTCTCTGAAGAACTTGCCCTGCACATCTCCTTTGAATTTTCAACCCTCGCCTTAAATGCCCCTTAGTATTAGACATTTCAACTCTGGGAAATAAGATTCTGACCATTAACACTATCTATGCATCTCATAATTTTATAGACTTCTATCAAATTTCCCCTCAGCCTCTCCCGTTCCAGAGAAAACGACCTGAGCTTTTCTAGCCTCTCCTTATCCCCTATGCCTTCTAATCCATGCAGCATTCTGGTAAACCTCTTCTGCACCTTGTCCAAATTTTCCACAGTCTTCCTGTCATGCGGCATCCAGAATTGAACACAAAATCTTATAAAGCTGCAACATGACATCTTGGCTCTTGTACTCAGTGTTGCATCTCTCTGGCACACCCACTGCTGGACAAGTTTTTGGCAGCTACAACTCTACGAGTGAAGGGACCCAAATATTAGACACATTGAATGAGGAATGAAAGTATCATCATGATTAAATACCATATTTACACATTGTTCCCTGGATGGTGAAGTAGGCTTCTAACGCAACGATTCCTGGAAGCTTGTGTCTGGCCATGAAGTGTTGCTGGGAGATATCAATATGCATTTAGCATCTACACAGAGAGACAAAAATTTACAAGTTAATGTTAGGAGCATTTATGAATAAACTCATAATGGCATACAAGCATTGTCACTAACTCCTGTCGATATGTTTTCTTTCTTGCACTCCTTCTATATCTCAATGTTGTATCTGGTCATACAGCTGGGATGGAAAAAGCATGGTCAGTAGTAAAACCCATTGATCCTACAGGTTGATGGGGTGAACCTGGGGATACATGTGTTTAGATGGGCTCATCATAGCAGAGTTTTGACTGTCCTCAGCTTGATCTTCCAAGGTTTGGAGAAGTTCAGACAGTGTGCAGTTGTCCTGAGTGGACAATGCAGATGGGCCTACATGTGGTTCCATGTGTGGCTGAGTGCCTCCTATATCCTTGTGAGGAGGTGGCGCCGGGAATGGAGTCAGGGCTCCTGCCCCATATCATCATGTCTTCGGTGCATAAGACCAATGGTGGGGCAATGGAGTACAGGAGTATATATGTCTCCAGCAGTCCGTAAGGGTGCCAAGTGCTGGCTCCCCATGGCAGCCACTAGCTATTAGTGGAGATAACTCGAGGTCACAGGATTTGCTCCATTGATGCAGCTTCTCGGCAATGAGGACCAAATGATATATTTCCTTCCCAGTGCTAGGGTTAGGTATGTCTCAGAGTGGCTGTAGGGCATTCAGGATGGGCATAACACTTCTTCAGGACTCGAGGTGTTGGGGAGGAGGGTGTATGAGGAGCTGCAAATAAAGAGCAAGGGGGTTTTGGTGGGGTGAGGAACAGAATAGTGACGTAGTAATAGATGAACACAGGTGGTGCGTACGACTTGGTTGGTCCATGGGGGGAATGAGTTCAGTTGGTAGCTGGAAGGGTGAGTCATTAGGTGGAATGGAAGGGAGAAAGCGGGGCTGGAAAGGGAGTTGGTGGATAGGTGGGAAGGTTGTTTGAAATTGAAGAATTCAATATTGAGTCCTCCGAGTTGTTGGCTGCCCAGGTGGAAGATAAGGTGTTGTTCCTTTAATTTGCAATTGGATTCACTATGGCAATGGAGGAGGCCGAAAATGGATGAGAGGGAGTGGGAAGAGGAATTGAATTGGGTGGCCATGCAGCCTACAGTATGGAGGACTCAACATTGAGTTCTTCAATTTCATCTATGCTTTCCTACCCATCCCCTAAATCCTTTTCCAGCCCTGCCTCCTCCTTTCCATTCTACCTACTGAATCTTCCTTCCAGCTACCAAACTGATTCATTCTTCCCATTGGCAAACTAGGTTGCACCACCACCTGTGTTCACCTATCACTACCTCACCATTCCATCCCTCTCCCTACCCAAACCCCTTCACCTGTCTTTTTATCTGCAGGTCCCCCTTCCCCCAACTTCCTGAAGAAGGATTATACCTGAAGTGTTGACTTCTCCTCCTGCTGCAAGGGCCTGGTTTGCTGTGTTCTTCCAGCCTCCTGCTTGTCACTTTGAATTCCAGTGTCTGCAGTTTTGTTTGGCTCATATCTGTTCATAGCAGCTGATGGAATTAAACTTCAATTAATAAACTGAATTTGAAAGCCTGTCGCATTTGTAACCATGCAACAATCATTAATTTTGATAAAAACTATCTATCACTAATATTGTTTAGGAAGGGAACTCTCCTGGTCTCGCCCAGATATGACTCCAGATGATAATAATGTGGTTGGCTCTTAATTAGCCTTTGCAAATTACTCTCTGTGATGACCACTGAGCTCAAGGGGCAGTAGAGGTCGGCAGCATATGCTAGCTTTGTCAAGGAAGCTAGACCTGTATTGATTGCAGTTTAGAAAAATAAGTGGATCTTATTGAAGAATGTAAGATCCTGAGAGGACTTGACAAGGTGGTTGCTGAAAGGAGGTTTCCCTTTATGGGAAAGACTAAAACAAGAAAAAAACCTCTTCAAATAATGGGTCTTCTACTTAAGACAAAGATTAGGTGAACTTTTTTTTTGTTTTCAGAAGGCTTTCCTTTGCAGAAAGTATTTAGGCAAAGTCATTAAATATTTTTAAGGCAGAGGTAAACAGATTCTCAAATTGAGAGAGTCAAAGCTTATTGGAGGTAGATGGAATGCAGAGGTCAGATTCAGGTCAGCCATGTCTTATAGAATGGTGGAGAATGGTTGAGGGGCCAATTGGCTAGTCTTACACCTAATTCATATGTTCCTTTGTCTGTAATGCTTGCCAGTGCATGTTGCTGTCTGACAAATTTCATTTCAGCAAAAAACAATTATGCACAAATAATTAAAATGAAAGCAGTGTGATGTGGAATATTTGCAAGTTTTCACAAATTAAGAGCTTACTCTACTGCTAACTTCAATGTAGTTTGCATGCATGAGTGAAGAGTCATAGAGATGTACAGCATGGAAACAGACCTTTCTGCCCAACTTGTCCATGCAGACCAGATATCCCAACCCAATCTAGTCCCACCTGCCAGCACCCAGCCCAAAACTCTCCAAATCCTTCCTATTCATATGCCCATCCAAATGTCTTTTAAATGTTGCAATTGTACTAGCCTCCACCACTTCTTCTGGCAGTCCATTCCACACATGCACCATCCTCTGTGTGAAAAAGTTGCCCTTAGGTCTCTTTTATGTCTTTCCCCTCTCCAGGGAAAACAGCCCCAGTCTATTCAACCTCTCCCTATACTCAAATCCTCCAACCTTGGCAACATCCTTGTAAATCTTTTCTGAACCATTTCAAGTTTCACAACACCTTTCCAATAGGAAGGAGACCAGAATTGCACGCAATATTCCAACAATGGCCTAACCAATGTCCTGTACAGCTGCAACATGACCTCCCAACTCCTGTACTCAATACTCTGACCAATAAAGGAAAGCATACCAAACACCACCTTCACTACCCTGTCTACCTGTGACTCTACTTTCAAGGAGCTACGGACCTGCACTCCAAGGTCTCTTTTTTCAGCAACACTCCCTAGGAACTTACTATTACTGTATAAGTCCTGCTAAGTGTTGTTTTCCCAGAATGCAGCATCTTGTATTTATCTAAATTAAACTCTATCTGTCACTCCTCAGCCCATTGGCTCATCTGATCAAGATCCTGTTGTAATCGGAGGTAACCTCCTTCGCTGTCCACTACACTTCCAATTTTGGTGTCATCTGCAAACTTACTAACTATACCTCACATCCAAATCATTTATATAAATGGCGAAAAGTAGTGGAACCAGCACCGATCCTTGTGGCACTCCAATTGGTCACGGGCCCCCAATTGAAAAACAACACTCTACCACCACCCTCTGTCTTCTATCTTTGAGCCAATAGAAGGTAAACGAGTTAGGAATGGATTTAACGATGAGAATAGGGTATCATCCCATCTGTAATATACACCACAGTATCTGATTTTATCTTGGATAGAATATTATACAAATAAATGCATGGTCTATCATGTTTGAAGTAAAGTATGAGACATAATTAACAATTAGTATTAAACTAACCATGTAAATGCTGAAAGAAACCTGACACTGATAATCTAAGAGTTTCAGGCAAAAATTATACAGTATGCAGGTCAAGCTGCATCTGTTCAATTCTAATATCACACAGCAAGGAAGACATTTAAACCTTGATTGGTGCAGGACCAATCATGAAGCTGATCCTTAATTTCAGGGGGCTGAGTTATGAAGAGAAATATGGAATTGTGCAGCCTTGAAAACAGCTGAATGAGATTATATAAGTTATACAAGTTCATAGTGCAAGGAAATAGATTAACTAAGAGTACTGTTCATTAATTAACAATAATTGTAGGAAAAAGGTACAGTACACTTCTAAAAAAACTGATAAAAAAGGATATCAGTAAGACTTTCTTTACCCAGAGTGATGAATTTGGTCTGTCCAGTATAGTAAGATAGAATATTTGGAATTATTTAAGAACAGCTTGAAAGTGTGATGGAAATTTTTGGTTTTTTTGGAATAAGGAGCTGACTGAGCCAAATGATTTGAGCCAGAATATTTCCTCTGGTGTAAAAATTTAAAACAAAATCTTAAAATTAGAACCAGACTGTTTTGGGTGATGTCAGGAAGCACTTCTTCACACAAAGCCTTATGGAGAACTAGAATTGACAAAAGATGTTGAAAATAGGTCAATTGACTATTTTAAAACTGAAATTCAGAGAGTTTTGTTAGGCAGAGTTTTAAGATGAATAAATGGAGTGAAAAGACATTTGAGTGGCAGAACAGGGTGCACATAAATAAAAATTCATTAGCAAAGGGATTAATGCCAGACGATTCACAGATAGCTAATATGATTCTTGCATTTATAAAGAGAGATGGAGCTATAACCAATTAAGTTAATATTAGAGGTAAGAAAAATAATGGAATCTTTACTCAAAGATGTCATGGAAAAATATCTATAATCTGAAATTAAATTAAAGAGTGGTCAATATGTATTGCAGAAGTAAATGTTAAGATTGACTAGCTAGTTGAATTAGAGTCATAGAGATGTCCAGCACAGAAACAGACCCTTCAGTCCAACTCGTCCATGCCGACCAGATATCCCAACCCAATCTAGTCCCACCTGCCAGCACCCAGCCCATATCCCTCAAAACCCTTCCTGTTCATATATCCAGATGCCTTTTAAATGTTGCAATTGTACGAGCCTCCACTACTTCCTCTGGCAGCCCATTCCACACACACTCCACCCTCTGTGTGAAAAAGTTGCCACTTAGGTCTCTCTTATGTCTTTTCCCCTCTCTCCCTAAACCAATGCCCTCTAGTTCTGGACTCCCCCACCTCAGGGAAAAGACCTTGTCTACTGACACTACCATGCCCCTCATGATTTTATATCCCTCCATGAAGTCACTCCTCAGCCTCCAACGCTCCAGGGAAAATAGCCACAGCCTATTCAACCACTCCTTATAGCTCAAATCCTCCAACACTGGCAATGTTAAAAATCACAGATTATAGTCCAACAGGTTTATTTGGAAACACTAGCTTTCAGAGCACTGCTTCTTCATCACGTGGTTGTGAAGTATAAGATCATAAGACACAGAATTTATAGCAAAGGTTTATAGTGTGATGTAACTGAAATTATATATTGAAAAAGACCTGGATTGTTTAAGTCTTTCATCCTTTAGAATGAACATGTTGGTGTCAGTTCTTTCACATGTAAATCACAGAACATTTTTAAAAGTTGCATTCTCAAGTGAACTTTAACAATTGGTGTCATGTTGGACCAGATAATGCATTTAAGGTGTGGGCTGCCCTGTGTGAGACTTTGTGCCACACTGGTTAGACTGATTCTAATCTAAAAAATGGATTTACAGAATCTTACATGGATTCATGCAGTTTTTGAGCAAAATAAAATGTAATTCTGCAGTACAAATTCACCCCACAAACTTACGTGTGCGTGTGTGTGTGTAGTGCAATGGGATCACCTGTAGTGTGACATGAACCCAAGGACTGTAAACTTTTGCGATAAATTCCGTGTCTTACGATCTTATACTCCACAATCATCTAATGAAGGAGCAGCATTCTGAAAGCTAGTGCTTCCAAATAAGCCTGTTGGACTATAACCTGGTGTTGTATGATTTTAAAGTTTGTACACCCCAGTCCAGCACTGGCATCTTCAAATCATAACCCTGGCAACATCCTTGTAAATCTTTTCTGAACCCTTTCAAGTTTCACAAAATCCTTCCAATAGGAAGGAGACCAGAATTGCATGCAGTATTCCAACAGTGGCCTAACTAATGTCCTGTACAGCCGCGGCATGACCTCCCAACTCCTGTACTCGACACTCTGACCAATAAAGGAAAGCATACCAAACGCCGCCTTCAGTATCCTGTCTACCTGCGACTCTACTTTAATGAAGCTAAGATCCTGCACTCCAAGGTCTCTTTGTTCAGCAACACTCCCTAGGCACTTACCATTAAGTGTATAAGTCCTGCTAAGATTTGCTTTCCCATAATGCAGCACCTCGTATTTATCTAAATTAAACTCCATCTGCCACTCCTCAGCCCATTGGCCCATCTGATCAAGACCCTATTGTAATCCAAGATAACCTTCTTCATTCTCCACTACACCTCCAATTTTGGTGTCACTTGCAAACTTACAAACTACAGGGGGACCTCGATTATCCAAACAAGATGGGCGGGCATTATTTCATTCGAATAATCGATTATTCAGTTAATCGATTAAATGCCTTTCCTCTAGGGCTTGAGTTTTTAAAGTATTCTCCCCATTCAGGAGACTAGCAGCAGCACACAGCACACGAGCCCCCGCCTCCGCCCCCCCCACCCCCCAACACACGCGCACACACACACACACACCCCGTGCACCTCACTGTCCACAATTCCCCCCCCCGCCCCCTCTCTGGGGCAGCCCGACTGGACACCAACAACAAGACTGCTGCTGCAGCTGCCTTTGTTGGGTAGGTCTCCGAATAGCGCGTACACACACACACACACACACCACAGTCACACACACACATTTTTACTGCACCTTTTTGACATATTCCACGTTTGCCATGTACAGGGCAATGTTGGAGAGATTTTTTGGGGGGGTTTAGGGTACGCCCCTCTGTAGAAGTCCAGCAAAAGTGTGGGGAGAGAGCGAGAGGGCAGGCAGTCAGTCATTTGGAGACAGTGCCTGTTTAACCACTGTAAACAAAAGATGCGATGTTGGAAACACGTCTTTGATGTAATGTTTCTATCGGGACCTCGAGATCTCCTTTGGATAATCCGACATTTGGATAATTGGTACTCAGATAATCGAGGTTCCTCTGTATACCTCTTATGCTCACATCCAAATCATTTCTATAAATGACGAAATTTAGTGGACCTAGCACCGATCCTTGTGGCACTCCACTGGTCACAGGCCTCCAGTCTGAAAAACAACTCTCCACCACCACCGTCTGTCTTCTATTTTTGAGCCAGTTCTGTATCCAAATGGCTAGTTCTTTCTGTATTCCATGAGATGTAACCTTGCTAACCAGTCTCCCATGGGGAACCTTGTTGAATGCCTAACTGAAGTCCATACAGATCATGTCTACTGCTCTGCCCTCATCAATCCCCTTTGTTACTTCCTCAAAAAATGCAATCAAGTTTGTGAGACATGATTTCCCATGCACAAAACTATGCTGACTATCCCTAATCAGTCCTTGCCTTTTCATATATAGACCGGTGAGCCTGGCGTCTGTGGTGGGCAAGTTGTTGGACGTAATCATGAGGAACGGGAGGTACATCCTGTTCCTCATGATTACGTCCAACAACTTGCCCACCACAGACGCCAGGCTCACCGGTCTATAGTTCCCTGGTTCGTCCTTACCACCTTTCTTAAACAGTGGCACCACGTTAGCCAACCTCTTCCAATCTTCTGGCACCTCACCTGTGACTATCGATGATACAAATATCTCAGCAAGAAACCCAGCAATCACTTCCCTAGCTTCTTGTAGAGTTCTAGGGTACACCTGATCAGATCCTGGGGATTTATCCACTTTTATGCATTTCAAGACATCTAGCACTTCCTCCTCTGTAATCTTTCCAAGATGTCACCTTCTATTTCCCTACATTCTATATTTTCCACTGTAAACACTGCAAAATACTCATTTAGTATCGCCCTCATCTCCTGCGGCACCACACAAAGGCTGCCTTGCTGATCTTTGAGGGGCCCTATTCTCTCCCTAGTTACCCTTTTGAGCTTAATGTATTTGTAAAAACCCTTTGGATTCTCTGTAACTGTATTTGCCAAAGCTATCTCATGTCCCCTTTTTGCCCTGCTGGTTTCCCTCTTAAGTATACTCCTCCTGCCTTTATATTTGTCTGAGGATTCACTCGATCTATCTTGTCTATACTTGACATATGCTTCTTTCTTTTTCTGAACCAAACTCTCAATTTCTTTAGTCATCCAGCATTTTCTATACCTACCAGCCTTTCGTTTCACCCTAACAGGAAAATACTGTATTTGGACTCTGGTTAACTCATTTCTGAAGGCTTCCCATTTTCCAGCCGTCTCTTTAACTACGTACATCTGCCCCCAATCAGCTTTTGAAAGTTCTTGTCTAATACCATCAAAATTAGCCTTTCTCCAATTTCGAACTTCACTTTTAGATCTGCTCTATTCTTTTCCATCACTATTTTAAAACTAATAGGTTGCTGGCCCCAAAGTACTCTCCCACTGACATCCTATGGAGATGAATTCTTTGAAGGAGCAGCAAAAAGGGTAGATAATAATAAGAGTAGAAATAATGAATTGAATTATATGCTTTTGTGTTGGGTCATATGCAGGTTACAACTTTGGTGCCCAATTTCTTCCTGCCTTTGCAATATTCCCAGGGGTGACCAGGAACAGATTGGATGGGGTTCCAAAGACAATTAGGGATGGCACATTGGACATGTGGGAGGTTGAATTGGTGCACTAAAACTGTTAATTGCTTTTGGAGAGCGATCTCAAAGAGGCGCATTGAATCCTGTGTTTTAGTAGCACAAATTGATCTTTATTCTGAGCTCATTGCCACATTGTCTCTGGAGTCATTCTCCAAGATGCTCTTACAGTTCCAATCAAATACAGTATATTCATACATTCTTGCATTACAATAGCTACATGCACATTGATCTCATCATAGTTTATTAGATTAAAGAAACTAACAATAACCATTTCCCTTCAACAAACAACATTGACCTATATCCTCACTGTGACACAAAAACAGACGTTGCTGGAAAAGCTCAGCAAGTCTAGCAGTATCTGTGAAGGAAAATCAGAGTTAACATTTCGGGTCTGATGACGCTTCCTTAGAACCCTCACTGTGATCTTGTCTGACTTTTAGAATTCTTGTTATCTCCTGATTGCTTGAAATAATTGTCTAACATAATCACATCACAATGGCCACGTAGATCTCATCATAACTGACTGTTGTTTGGTCTTTGGACTTTCTGTTCCTTCTGCAGTGGGTGGGAGACTTAAAGGAGGCATTGATGGGCCCACAGTCTGCTGTTGAAATGTTGACCAATGCATAGCTGAGTTTTGATTTCAAAATGGGTCTTACCCTCTGTCAGAAGGGATGTATTTGTCCAAAAGTTAGCACTTAATTGATATTAATTAGTTACTTATTGTTGCTGGATGAATAGCTGGTGCCAGTCAGAACCCATCGCTGGAAAGTTTTCCCAGAGCAGGATTGTATTAAAGCGATGACTCGATCTGAAATTTCCTAATTGTGATCCTGATCTCACCTCTAAATCAGTTTCTTTGGGGTTAGGGAAATTTAGTGAAATATGTTTGGATTTCCAAACAGTTGTGATAAGGTACTTTCATAAGGTACTTGGTTCATAACTGATGTCGGACATGGAGAGTTAGGATCAAGTAACACAATAGGAGTATCAGTTAGAAGTATTGTTTTGGTGATCTTTACCTTCATCTTCACAGATTAGCTGACTATAAAACAAAAAAATGAAGAATTAGAAATAGTTACTAATATCCCCAAAAGATGGGAGGTTGTGTTTCATAGGGATCAGTGATGGGAGCACCATTGTAGATCTGCTACTTTCTTGTCTCCAATATTTGTCTGTATTCATACAAACCTGAGGCAATAAATATTTCTGGTTTATTTTTTGTCCAGTATTTAGTTTAAGTTAGAGTGTAGAAAAAGAAGAGAAAAACTTAAAACTAATACTATTGATACAAATAAGTAATCTCAACTGAGATATTATCATTGAGCAAGTTGTGTGTTGGGCCTAGAGTGTGCAGGAGTTTGTGAACATAGAGAGTATCTGGGCTCAGCATATCTACAATTGATATCTATCTTGATTCTCTTCCATTCATCTGCATTATCTGGAATTGAGATGGGATAGAGAACGAGAAACTGTAGAAATTAATCTAACAGGGGTGATATGCTTGGTGTTGGTAAAGGTAAAGGTAAAGATTACCAAAACAACACTTCTAACTGTTACTCCCATTGTAATATTAGATGGCCTTAAACCAGCCTGTTTGCATAGTAGCCTTCTTGTTGCCAAGATGTTCATGGTTGTCATCCTCATTGAGGAGCTAACATTGGGGTTCCCTATAGAGCAAAGGCCAAAACATTTTTTGAGTGCCTTGCCTGAGATTTTGGAGGCCACATTTTGCCTTTAGAAGCTACTTTTTCATTCTCACCATCTCATGTATTAGGAGATACTGTCATAAAGAAATAAGTCTGTGCATTTTTGTGTTGATATTTGGATTCCTGGAGAAGCATAATTAGAAGAATTCACCAATATCTACAGTTATTTACAAGAATTTTATTATCTCAGTAGTTTCAGGGTTTTCCTAGCTCCTGGTTAGTCACATTTTCATTTGTTGGTAGTTTTAACACTCCTCTCTCTCCTTTGCAGCCTCAATCTAGCCCACCATTTCTGCATTCTTCTCCCACAGCATGTTTCAAACCACCTTCTACACACCCATCCCTTTTGTAGTCCTCTTATTCTTCCTGCATCCCTTGGAAACTTTTCCTCTTGTTGTCACATCCTGCAAATCAAATGAAGAGCCATTTTACATATCCTTTGTTTACTGCCAGCTAGCCAAGTTTCTACCCTTATTAAAATATTTTTCCCCTACAGTCTGATTTTGTTTTGTAATACACTTTGATGTGACAGCTTATCAAATGGTTTCTGGAAAGGGTCACCTTTATCCACAATGCATGTTGTTCCTTTAAAATTAAAAAAAATCATAGAAACTAGGCAACACTGCTAGACCAGCATTCATTGGCCATCTCTACTTTCCCTGGAGAGTTGGTTAATCCGGATCTACCTTTGACACATCCATGTTGACTCTTCACAATTACCTGAGCTTTTCTAAGTACACACTATTTTCTCAATGATTAATTCTATCACATGGCAAATGTCAGGCTGACTACAGTGTTCTTTTTCTGCACCAACCTTCTTAAATAGAGGGGTTATACGATAAGGAACATTTAACATCTAAAGAAGGTTTGTACAGGCTTAATGAATGGGCAAGAACATGGCAGATGGAGTATAATATGTAAAAATGTGAGGTTACCCACTTTGGTAGGATACACAGATGTGTGTAGTATTTTCTTAAATTATATGAAGTTGGAAAGTGTAAATGTACAAAGCCATCTTAGGTGTACTTGTTAATAAGCACTGAAAGCTAATATGCAGGCGCAGCAAGCTATGAAGAAGGCTAATGGAGTGTAATTCTGTATTGCAAGAGGATTTGAGTACAGGGGTAATGAAGACTTGCTTTTGTATAAGATATTGGTTGGACTGCTTCTGGAATATTGTGCACAGTTTTATTCTCCTTACTTTGGGAAAGAAATGATCATTGTTAAGGAGTGTAGAAAAGGTTCACCAGACTTTTTCCCAGGATGGTAGACTGTATTATAAAGCAAGATTGTGCAAACTAGTCTGTGATACCATAACCATAACAGCATTAGACATAGGAGCAGAATTAGGCCATTTGGCCCATTGAGTCTGCTCCACCGTTTGGCCATGACTAATGTGTTTCTAACCCCATTCCCCTCCCTTCTTCCTGTAACTCTTCATCCCCTTACCAATAAAGAACCTATCTACCTCTGTCTTAATACAATTAATGATTGCCATCCACAGCCCTCTGCAGCAATGAGTTCCACAGATAAACCATCCTGGTGAAGAAAGTCCTCCTCATCTGTGTTCTGAAGGACTGTCCCTTCACTCTGAAGCTGTGTTCTCAGGACCAAGTCTCTCCTGTAGTGGAAGCTTCTTCATGTCCATTACATCCAGGCCACTCGGTATTCTATAAGTTTCAATGACATACCCCTTATCCTTCTTCACCCTTAGGATCATTATATAAACCTCCTCTGGACCCCTCCAAGATACAGGGTCCAAAGTGTGCTCTGACTGGAGCCTTTTACAGCCTCAACAGTATCTCTCTGATCTTGTATTTTAGCCCACTTGAAATGAATGTTAAAGCTGCATTTGCCTTCCTAACTGCCAACTGAACTTGCATGTTAATCTTAAGAGAATCCTGAACTAGGAGTCCTAAGCCCCTTGTGCTTCAGATTTCTGAAGCCTGCTCCTGTTTAGAAAATAGTCACTCCATTGATGAAGGAGCAGCACTCCAAAAGTTTGTGATTTTAAATAAACCTGTTGGACTATAACATGGTGTCATGTGACTTCTATGTCTACCCTCAGTCCAACAGCAGCATCTTCACACCTTGGGGAAATGAAGATCAGACTGGGTGACTGCTTTGCAGAACATCTATCTGGTATCTACAAAAAAAAGCCCTGAGCTCTTAGTTGCCTGTCACTTCAACACACGACCATGTTGCCTGGCCAACATCTCTGTCTCAGGCTTGCTGCAGTGCTCCAGGGAAGCTCAGAGCAAGCTGGAAGAACAGCACCTTATTTTCCACTTGGGAACTCTGCAGCCTTCTGAACTTAATGTTGAGTTCAATAATTTTAGGGCCAGAGGCCATATCCTCACCCTAACCCTCGTGCACCAGGCCTTGTCATACATGGGCTGCTACCTCAACCATTCCTGAAGAAGGGTTTATGCCCGAAATGTTGATTCTCCCGCTCCTCGGATGCTGCCTGGCCTGCTGTGTTTTTCTAACATCACATTTTTCAACTCTGGTTTCCAGCATCTGCAGTCCTCACTTTCTCCTGCTACCTCAACCATTCCACTGTGACTTCTAATAGACCCCAAAAAAAGCTGTTGATTCCCCAAGGCTGACCTTTACCCATTCCTTTGACCGTCCAACTGTCGTATTCTCTCTCTCTCTCACTCTCTCTCTCTCTCTCTCTCTCTCTGGGCTTGATCTCTGCCTATCATTTACTCCTATTTCTCTAAACAATCTGTTCAGAGATTACACACCTTTGCAGCAGATAGATCCTGAAGACAGACTTCTTGGCCTGGGGATAGGGACACTACTAATATGACACAAGTAGGCCCTCTCATTTAGATTAGATTACATTACAGTGTGGAAACAGGACCTTCGGCCCAACAAGTCCACGCCGACCCGTCGAAGCGCAAACCACCCATACCCCTACATTTACCCCTTACCTAACACAACGGGCAATTTAGCATGGCCAATTCACCTGCCCTGCACATCTTTGGACTGTGGGAGGAAACCGGAGCACCCGGAGGAAACCCACGCAGACACAGGGAGAACGTGCAAACTCCACAGTCAGTCGCCTGAGGCGGGAATTGAACCCGGGTCTCTGGCGCTGTGAGGCAGCATTGCTAACCAGTGTGCCACCGTGCCGCCCAATAAATTAATTATTTACTCCTCCAAACTCCCCTCACCCCATGTTCAGCATATGTAACAATCTTACCCTAGCTACAATCAGTTTAGAAGAAGGATCATTGGACCCCGAACATTAATTCTGCTTTTTCTCCACATATGTTATCAGACCTGCTGAGTTTTCCCAGCAATTTTTGTTTTTGTTTTTGATTTCCAGCTTCTGCAGTTCTTTATTTTTAATTTATTGATTATTTTCTAATTATGAGTGATGGATTGTGGGGATGAGGCAAGTGCATGGCACTGAAGTGTTCGATCAGCCACAATCAGATTGAAAGGTGGGGCAGGCTTGATGGGGTGAATGGCCTATTCCTGTTCATATGTTCTATACAACTTTCTAGTTGGATTGAACCTTTCCTGAATCTAGAAAATCCAGTAAAATTAAAACCAATATATCTGCAACTATTTCAAGACTCAAGGATGAAGTCTGTCTGGACCTGAAGACTTGTCAGTCTACAGCTTATCAGTTTGCTTAGTACCACTTCCCTCATGATTGTAATATTATCTTTCCCTTCCATTTCTAGATGTATAGCTATTATTGGAACGCTTTTTAAATAGAGTCAGAGAGATGTACAGCATGGAAACAGACTCTTCAGCCCAACACTTCCATGCCAACCAGATATCCCAAACCAATCTAGTCCCACCTGCCAGCACCCGGCCCATATCCCTCCAAACCCTTCCCATTCATATATGCATCCAAATGTTGTAATCGTACTAGCCTCCACCACTTCCTCTGGCAGTTTATTTCATATACGTACCACTCTCTGTGTGAAAAAAAATTGCCCCTCAGATCTCTTTTATATCTCTTCCCTCTCACCTTAAACATATGCTCTCTAGTTCTGGACTCCCCCACCCAGGGAAGTGACTTTGTCTATTTATCCTACCCAAGCCCCTCATGATTTTATAAAACTCTATAAGGTCACCCTTCCACCTCTGACAATCCTGGGAAAACAGCTCCAGCCTATTCAACCTCTCCCTATAGCTCAAATCATCCAACCCTGGCAACATCCTTGTAAATCTTTTCTGAACCATTTCAAGTTTCACAATATTCTTCCGAAAGGAAGGAGATCAGATTTGCACCAATATTCCAGAAGTGACCTAACCAATGTCTTGTACAGCCGCAACATGACCTCCCAACTCCTGTACTCAATACTCTGACCAATAAATATCTACCTGCCACTCCACTTTCAAGGAGCTATGAACCTGCACTCCAAGGTCTCTGTTCAGCAACTCTCCCCAGGACCTTACCATTAAATGTATAAGTCCTGCTAAGATTTGCTTTCCCAAAATGCAGCATCTCGCATTTATCTAAATTAAACTCCAACTGCCACTTCTTAGCCCATTGGCTCATCTGCTGAAGATCCCATTGTAATCTGAGGTAACCTTTTTCACTGTCCACTACACCTCCAATTTTGCAAAATGCTTTATTATAATTACAGAATATAAAATATTCATTCATTTCTTCTGCCAATTCCATGTTATCTTCTGTCAACTGTCTGTTCTCACTTTCTCAAGGATCAGTCCTTCTTTCGATCCGATCTTTTTCATTTCAAATTGGATTTAAAATTCAATCATATTGTGGTCGCTGCTACCCAGGGATGTCATAACTCTGAGGACATTGATTCTGTCACATAACAGTCATAAATCGGATATAACCTGCTCTCTGGTCAATTTTAAAATGCACAGCTTTAAGAAACTTTCTTGAAAGCATTTTAATTTAGCACTTAGGTCCTCATTCTGCAGAATCTCTTTCCTTGTTCTACCTATTTAATTGGAATCTAAATGCACTGCAACAATTGCATCCTTCCCTTTCTATTGCTAGTTCCTTTCTCGCCCTGAGCAAATATTCAGAATTCTGGCATCAGGCAGGCAACACAACTTTCTGGACTGTTGTTGTATACTGCAGAGAATGGTGTCAATCCCCCTCACTGTACTATAATTTCATACTGTTACATTCCTTGTTGTGTCTCTGCTTGAATGGCTTCCTGTAGCACAATGCCAAGGTCACTTTGCTCATCCACTGGGCAATCCCCATTCTCATCCAAATAGACTCAGACCTATTGTACAACTGCACTCCTGCCATTTGGGTCCTCCGGCGTGCCTCACTCACAATCACGCCCACCTGCGATGCCCCTGACCAACATTATCCTAAATGACATCATTGTCGCCTGGGGTGCAAAGAATTCAGGTAACTTATCCCCCCTCCTGCTGCATGGCTTTCAATCCTGCTTTCAATTCATAAACTCTCAGTTGGTGCAACTAAAACCTACACTGAATACCTTGTGTGACAAACAAAAACAAAATTGCCAATATTGGAGTATGTATCCCAATGGTGACCATCCAGGGGTTTCAGTGGTCATTGAAATAGGTTGTAATTACTTTGATTAAATTCTCCAGAAAAATAACTTAACTAACCTATCCTTCGTTGGCATTAATTCAATTTATGACCTCTGTTTATTTATGGCAGGACAATTGTCATTGTTGAAACAATAATCAAGTTATTGGGATACCTCCTGTAAATAACATCAACTTGAACCAATAGTAATATGAAACAATTTGCAATTTTTGAGTAATTTGACTTCTCATCTCCAAAAAATTAGCCCAGTCTTTAAAAATTTTAAAACTTTATCCTGAAAAAGCAAAGGATACTGTGAACTATTCTAAATATAACTTTTAGCATTGTGAAAAGAAAGTTAGGCATGCTTACATTTTCTTGAATACTTTTCCTACTTTCCAGGTTAACAACTTATTTCTTAACCCTGTGAAACTGATTCTTTAATACCTTATTCAACAAAGTGCTATCATGTGGGTTTCTATATTATATCAATTTGCTTATTATTTATTGTGGATGCATAGAGATAGTGTGAGATAAATGGGCAAGACATATCATGACAGCAAGTTATTTGGTAAGAACAGCTACAAGCAGAGGCATAGAGAGAGGCTTATTACCTGTGGGAGATTTTGTTTTAAACCTCTGTAGCTAAGACAGGGAAGGCCCTTTAGGTTAGATGGGTAATCTTCCTGCCTCTGGGCCAAAAGCTGTAGTGTGGAATAATTTGCAGGATTTGATTAGATTAGATTACTTACAGCGTGGAAACGGGCCCTTCGACCCAACAAGTCCACACCGACCCGCCGAAGTGCAACCTACCCAGACCCATTTCCCTACATTTACCCCTTCACCTAATACTACGGACAATTTAGCATGGCTAATTCACCGAACCTGCACATTTTTGGATTGTGGTAGGAATACGGAGCACCCGGAGGAAACACACGCAGACACGGGGAGAATGTGCAAACTCCACGCAGAGAGTCACCTGAGGTGGGAATTGACCCTGGGTCTTGGGCGCTGTGAGGCAACAGTGCTAACCACCGTGCTACTGTTCCCCCCTTGATCAATTAAGGTGTATTCCTAACTCAACCAAACAGATTGAGGATAATGCTGCATATCATTTCAACAGATGCCAATGGCAGATGGAACAGTGGGAAAAATGCCTGGTCTGCTATCACTATCCAGACTACAACCTGCATATAAAAGTGCATGTTGCTGTAGAGACTAGGACACCATGAGTGAAACCATGAACAATACCAAGTATGTGCCGTGCATAAAGAAATACTGAATACATTTACATGAATATTTTTTCACATTCACACCTACCATGGGGAGATGGTAATGTAGTAGCAATGTTACTGAACTAGTAATCCAGAGACTTTGTGAAAGTGAGGAGTGTAGATGCTAGAGGTCCAGAGGCTTGCCTACCACACAGGTTCAAATTCCATTGAAATTAAAAGAAGATGACATCTGTTATGCACCAGGCCAGACCCCCTCAAACATTTCAAGAAAGTAGCCACGACCCTAACATTTCTAGTTGTTTTGAACAGGTGTGTACTGGATATTCTAGGAGTGACGCAGCTGGTCAAAACCCTCAGTTTTACACAAAACAATTTATTTACAGAGTACCGAATGAAACACAAAAAAGAGATCAGAGTACCAAACAGCTTAACCTATCTGAAAACCCAGTTGACTCTATTGCAACTTAATGATGCTATTTCAAATACTTGCGACATCCCCATAAACACTGCTTGGCAAAAAAGGTAAAATCAAACACAGGGTCTTACAGGAGAAACAGATGTCAGAGAGATTCAGCATGGAGCACCTTCCATGCAGCTGTTTCTTTGACCAACAGCTTCAAAAAAACTGACTGCTTGCTCTAAACAGACAGACCAAACCAAACCAAAGGAAAGCTGGGCTGGGAGAATTGGACACTCCCCTTTCATTGTAGAAGTGTTTGTTTAAAAACTTAAGAGCTTCTTAAGTAGATAGGTTCTGAAATGTCTGGGTTTATGTGTTTACAAACCCTCTGACAAAAAAAACTAAGGACAACCTAACTTTGTTAAAGGAGCAGCATCATCACCCACCTATGACCTTGAAGTTATAATTAATAGTCAAAACCAATCTGGTTCACAAATGTCTTTATGGAAGAAATTCTGTCGCCTTTTAACAAAAAAAAACAAAGAACCGCAGATACTGGAAATCAGAAACAAAATCGTAAATGTCTTGAACGTCTCAGCTAGTCAGGCAGCATCTGTGGAGAGAAAGCAGAGTTAATGTTTTGAGTCCAGTGACCCTTCTCAGAATTTCTCAGCATGTGGGAGTTCTAAAGAAGGATCACTGGACAAAAAATTTTAATTCTGCCTTCTTTTTGCAGATGCTGCCTAACTTGCTGAGATTTTCCAGCAATTTCTGATTTTGATTCTGCCATTGTTACCTGGTGTGACTTTTTCCCAGACTCCAGGTAACAGGAATGTCAGTAACTCTTAACTGCCTTGTGAAATATTGTATGCTAACTACTCAATCCAGGGGTGATTAGTGATGGGCATTAAAGACTGCCCTTGCCAGTGGCACAGTCATCTATGAAAGAATAAATAAATGAACTAACTTGTAGTTGTAATTGGAGTACTGAGAGCAGATCTGGGCATCACATCTGAGGAAGGATATATTGATCTTGAAGGGAGTATAACATAGATTTACGAGAATGATACCTGGACTTCAGAGGTTGTTATGAAAGGAAATTATACAAATTATTTCTCTAGAATTATTTTCCCTAGAATTTCGAAGGTTAAGGAGTCAAAGGTTCTCAAATCAAAGATTTTAAGATTCTAAGGTTGAAAGATTTTAAGACAGGGATAAACCAACCATTGCTAACCAAGGCAGGTAAGAAGTGAATGAAATTGAAAGAAAAAGCTTATGAGAATGCTGAAGACCAGGATACATTCAGAATCCAACAAAGGAGGACTAAAATGATATGAAAGAGAGAAAACAAAATTACAAGGAATATGAAATCTGACAATAAGAGCTTGTTCAAATAGAATAAACTATCCTTTATTATCATGTGTACTCAAATACAGAAGTACAGGAGTATAGTGAAAAAATTTACAATTTTTTCACCTCTTATGGTGCCACCTTAGGTACAAGTACCAAGGTACAAATTTTAGACATAAAAGAGGTAAAAAAAAAGAAAAGTAGTTGCATTTCTTTAGTATTTAAACAATAAATTAAAAATAAGACATAGTTAGAAGATTGACATTACAGTCAGAAAAAAAATTCAGATAGTCATTGCATTGCTGAGCACAGGGGTTTCCATGCATGGGCTGAGTGCAGAGTCTTTCGCTTGTGGTCTGACGGCCAGTGCCAGGCCCCAGTCCAACAACGTTTTTGCTCCATTCCAAGCCACCAGACCACTCTGCACCGGTTTCAGCTGCTGCAAGGGTAAGTTTCCTCATGGAAATGAATCTAGGAGACAGTTTTAGGGAATAAGAAAATGGAAGAGGAGTTAAGCATATATTTTGCAGCTGTCTTTATGGAGGAAGATAGTTTGAACATTTCATTAATGCAAAAGAATGTGAGGGAGGAAATAATATCATCACCACATATTACATTGTACCTTTTTCTCAGAACACTTGGTGCTGTCAGGTAGTTTTTGCTAGCTTTTAACTCTCTTAAAGATACAGTACATCCACAACCTCATAACACATTCCTATAGAACCTCATAAGTTACCGGCTTCCAACTTGAAAAGAAACCCATTATCCCTGCTCACTGTTTCCTCACCTTGAGGCAATTCTCTATCCATGCCAATATACTACGTCTAACACATTGCATTCTTATCTTGTGACTTAAACTTTTGTTGGGTAATTGTTAAGCATCATTTTAAAATCAAAATATAAAACATCTACTGGCTCCCCTCTTTCCACTCCGGTTTAGACTTCCTCAAAAACTCAAATAAATTAGTGAGATACAATTTCCTTTTGATCGAGACATGCTGACCCTGCTTGATTATGGTTTTCCAAATGTTCTGCTATTACTTCCTTAATAATTAATTCCAGTACTTTTCCAACACCAGATATTAGGCTAACTGGTCTATAGTTACCCACTTTTTGCCTCCCTCTATTTTTGAACAGGGATGTCACACTATCACTTTTTCAATCCCTCTGGTACTTCCCTAGAATCTAAAGATTTTTGGAAAATTACAAGCAATGGATCAATTATCGCTCCAGCTGTCTTTTTTAGGAACATAGAATACTGTGATGATGCTATTGCTTTAAAAGGTGTGTTTGTCCTAGTTTCTTTTACAGAGAGATTGGGGGACAGATACCAAGCAGTCCATGAGAGGATAAAGAACTTGTGAAGCTTTGGATTTCTTTTAAAAGTTACACAATAGAAGCAGCTTGAATGGGTGTAGTCAAGCTCCTAACCACAGAACCAGAGATTTTAGGTTTAGCTTTCAGCAGCTGCTGTTCGTCTCCTGAAGAAGTGGAAACTTCGTTTTTCTCAAAAACTGGGGGGTTCTCTGCCTGCTGCAGGAGTTACATGTGAGACAATCGATGTTCTGAATTTGTCTTTTGCCAAGGGTGTGTTTCGGGGATATTACTATATTGGAGCAGTTAATTAATAATAGTTACTGTATCCATTATTCTGTTAGGTTTTCCAATACAGTTAAGTTATTCCAATTCCTTCTTTCCTTTGTTGTATTTTAAATATAGCAAATTATTAAGGCATGTTTTGGTTTAAATCCAGTCGTTTGACCAATCAAATTGCATCTGGAACACAATACCTCACATTTATCTTTAAAATAAGAAAAATTTAGAGTCTAGACTGTCTTCTGAATATTTTGAGGGGGTTTGGTCTAGTCCATAACAATGCAAGCCATCAGGGCCAGGGGACGAATCTGCCTTTAGCATCATTAGCTTGTCTAATGTTGCTTCTTTAGATTAGATTAGATTACATTACAGTATGGAAACAGGCCCTTCGGCCCAACAAGTCCACACCGACCTGCCGAAGCGCAACCCACCCATACCCCTACATTTACCCCTATACCCAACACTACGGGCAATTTAGCATGGCCAATTCACCTGACCTGCACATCTTTGGACTGTGGGAGGAAACCGGAGCACCCGGAGGAAACCCACGCAGACACGGGGAGAACGTGCAAACTCCACACAGTCAGTCGCCTGAGGCGGGAATTGAACCCGGGTCTCTGGCGCTGAGAGGCAACAGTGCTAACCACTGTGCCACCGTGCCGCCCACTTCAGTAACCTGTGAAGCAGAACCCCCAAAAAGAAGAAAAGAAGACAGGAATACAAAGAAAACTGAAAGCTGCCTGGTTTTGAGATAAGATGTTTTGTGTTGTAAATCTTGGGAGTTTTATTAGACTAGTATTGTGGAAGGGGAAGGTAAAAGATAGGTTAGAGGAAGGACTTGTTAAGAGTTGTTAATTAATTATTCTCTGTTATACTTTCTGAAAATAAGTTGTTAATTTTTACTTTAAATAGTGCTTGGCCTCTAGAATTTGCACAATTTGCATGAGATAAATGTTTTCTATGTTGCGGGTTTTAAATTAGCAGAGGGTTTTACCTCATGTCGCAACAATTTGGGGGCTTGGGTCTGTGATTTGAATTGGTTTAGACGATTTCAATAGATTTGGGGGTATGAGAACTCCCAGCAGATTCAAACGCTTGCAGGTTAGTGTCCTAGATCTTTAAATAAAACATAGATGAGACAATTTGTTTACTTTCGGTGACTTGTGGTTGAGTAAATTAAAAGTGAGAGAAATGGCTCTTAAAAATTCGAAAGAGGTTCAGGGATTTGAAGATGATTCTCAGGTTTTCCAAGAAGGTTTAGAAAGAAAGAAAAGGGCCATACTTTTAGAATTAGCAAATAAGATAGATTTGGGTGTTTAACCAAGGACAAAAGTAAATTGTAAGGGAGTTACTCAAACACTTAGGTGTGTCAGAGAAACAGACAAGTGCAGTAGAGGTAGAAAAACTTAAATTACAATTGAGGAAAATGGAGTTAGAAGAGAGAGAGAGAGGAAAGAGAGAGAGGGAGAAGGTTTTTGGCTGAGCAAAAAGAGAAAGACGAAAAGGAGAGAGAGAGTCATAGAGATGTACAGCATGGAAACAGACCCTTCGGTCCAACCTGTCCATGCCGACAAGGTATCCCAACCCAATCTAATCCCACCTGCCAGCACCTGACCCATATCCCTCCAAACCCTTTCTATTCATATAACCATCCAAATGCCTCTTAAATGTTGCAATTGAGAGAGAGAAAGTTCTTAGCTGAGCAAAAAGAGAGAGAATTTGAACTTGAGAAGTTGTGACTTAGTCAGCAAAGTCAAGTTAACAGGCTGGAAATTAAAAGAGAAGATAGTGATATATATAAATATGTCAAAATTCTGCCACATTTTGATGAGAATGATGTTGAAGTCTTCTTTATTTCATTTGAAAAATTGGTTAAGCAGCTGGAGTGGTCAGAGGATTTACAGGTAATGCTAGTTCACACTAAACTGGTAGGCAGAGCTAGTGAGGTATTTGTAAAGTCACAGCGTTGGCCAATAAAGATAGACACTGTGGGAATGATGTGGTAAAAGTGCTAAGCCAGTTGCATTAGAGAAGCAGTAAAGGAGATCCCAAGAAGAGCTGCAGGAGAGTGCACAGCCGAGGCAGGGGCTGGGGATGGAGTTAGTACCTGATCTCTACAAAGAATTCGTCACTGTTGGTAAAGTTTACTCAGAAAGAACGGGGAGAAGGACAAGAAGTTAGAATTCTGAGAGATATAGGATCTAACCAGTTGCTGGTAGTAAGGGATGAACGAATATGCACTCTTTCTGAGCTGATACCCAAGAGTGTGGTAATTTGTGGGGTAGATGGACAGAAATTTAGTGTTCCCCTGTGTAAGATCAGATTAGAGTGCCAACTCAAGACTGGGGAAGTTACAGTGGGAGTGATTGACAGAGTGTCAGTTCCATGAATTCAGTTTGTTCTTGGAAATGATTTAGCAGGATCCAAGGTGGTAGTGACACCCCTTGTTGTGGAGATGCCAAAGGAAGACCAAGAAACTGAGGAGTTAAAACAGAAATATCCTGATATTTTCCCAGACTGTGTGGTAACCAAATCCCGCTATCATAAATCACAGCACGAAGCGAAAAGTAAAGAGAAAGATGAAGGCGTTGAGGTTCAGTTAGTGGATACCCTGTTTAACATAATGGTGCAGAAAAAACCTGAACAGGCAGAGGGTCAGTCGGAAGTGTTTAGTCCTGAAAGGCTAAGAGATTGGCAAAATCAAGACAAGACAATAAAATATATGTATGTGGATGCGTACTCCGAAAAGGAGGTCGAGAATATTCCAAAGGGTTATTATCTGAAAGGTAAAATGCTAAGATGGAAATGGACACCACGGCAGGTTAGTGCAGAGGACAAATGAGCCGAAGTGTTGCCAGTAGCATACAGACAAGTATTACGGGTAGCACATGAAACGACCTGTGGGAGGTCCTGTAGGGCTAAGGTAATAAAAACAGTTTTATTGGCCTGGAATGCACAAGGATGTGGTTAACTTTTGGTATTAGTGTCACACATGCCAAATGGTAAGTTAGCCTCATGTAATAAAACCAGCACCTTTGTTGCCAATTCCCACATTTGGAGAACGTTTCATGTGGGTTATAATTGATTGTGCAGGTCCCCTCCTAAGATCTAAAATTGGGAACCAGTACTTGTTAACCATAATAGATGTGTATACCACATTTCCGGAGGCAATTCCATTACAGAGTATTAAGGCACAAAATGTGGTGGGGGAGTTGGTAGCTTTCTTCATATGTATGGGCAACCCAGAGAGATTCCGTTGGACCAAGGGTCACATTTTGCTGTGAGGCTGTCTAAGGAGGTTATGGTTAACTCAGGTACACAGCACTTTAAATCCAATGTGTATCATCCTAAATCCCAGGGAACTTTAGAAAGGAGGCATCAGACCTTGAAGACCATGTTGTGAGCATACTGTCAGGATTATTCAAATGATTGGGATAAAGGTATCTCAATCGTATTGTTTGCCATTATACATGCCCTAATGAATCTACTTAGTTCACTTGCTTCAAGTTAATATTCAGTCATGAAGTGAGACACCCTTTGAAATTAATTAAAAAAAAATTGACAGGACCAAAGTCAGAGATCTCACACTTAGATTATGTATCAGAGGTGAGGGAGAGATCAAATAGAATAGGTGAGTTAAATAAACAGCACCTAAAGAGGGCACAGTATAAAATGCAGCAGGCGGCAGATAAAAGCTCTGAGACTTGGATGTTTTCCAAAGGGGATAACATGTTAGTACTGTTACCAGTAATAGGAGATACCTTCAAAGCCAGGTTTAGTGGTTCCTATCAAATTATTAAAAAGTTGAGTCAGATGAACTATCTAGTAAAGATGCCAGATAGAAAAAAAAGATATAGAGTATGTCATGTGAACATGTTGAAACTGTATTATACTAGAGAGAAAGAACTGGAGAAACCGGTGTAAGTTTCTGCCCCACAGAGTGAGGAATCAAATCCAGATGATGTGGATTTTGATGTGAAGGATCGGAATAGGTTAGTAAACTATCTGTCTCAGGATCATAGAATGCAGTTGAAAGATTTGTTACTGAAGTATAAGGACATATGTAAGAATCAGATGGGGCAGGACAAATGTTATTGTAAATGAAGTCGATGTAGGGAATACTGCTCCAATAAAACAATACCACTATTGGCTTAGTCCTTTCAAAGTCAGACAGGTCCAGATAGAGCTGGAGGCCATGCTCAACGAGAACATCATCGAACCAAGCCAGAGCAAGTGGAGTTCGCCGATCGTCTTAATTCCCAAACCGACAGGACTCAATGATTCTGCGTGGATTGTCGGAAGGTCAACACTGTTACAAAATCAGGCTCATACCCAATTCCTAGATTGGAGGACTGTATCGAGAAAGTCAGACAAGCCAGTTACATCACCAAGTTGGACTTAATGCACAGTTACTGGCAGGTACCTTTATCAGAGTCGGCGAAAGAAATTTCTGCGTTTGTTACCCCAAATGGGCTATATCAGTTTAAAGTGATTCCCTTTGGAATGAAGACCACGCCTGCCATATTACAAAGACTCATGACCAGAGTTGTGTTAACAAACTGTGCAGTCTATTTGGACAATGCAGTGATCTTTAGTAAGTCCTGGAAAGATGACATAGTACAATTGCTCCAACTCTTTGAATGACTATGAGAAGCAAAACTGGGGATACACCTAAATAAAACTGAATTCGCGAAAATAGAGGTGACGTTCTTGGGTCATAGCATTGGTCATGGAACGGAAAGACAAAGGCCATCGAGGAATTTCCACGACGAACCTTGAAGAAAGAGGTGCTTCGATTCTTAGGACTCAGTGGATGTCTGTCGGATGTTTGTTCCAAACTTCAGCTGTGTAGTGGCACCTTTAACTGATTTTCTGAAGAAGAACACAAAGTTTTGGTGGATAGAACAATCCCAGGATGCTTTCAACCATTTGAAAGCCATATTAACCACCAAACCAGTTTTAGTTATACCAAACTTTTCAAAACCGCCATTGATGTGAGTGACATAGGAGTTGGAGCTGTACTCCTACAGGAAGATGAGGATGGGATTGAACTGCCAGGCGGTTACTATTTGAAGAAAGTCAACATCCACCAGACGAAATACTCTGCAATCGAAAAGGAACTATTGAGCTTGGTACTGGTCTTACAATATTTTGATATGTATATCATGAACAATGTGTTGGAGACAGTTGTGTATATGGATCACAATCTGCTTACATTCTTAGAGTGCTTCAAAGACAAGAATATGAGACTATTTTGTTGGAGTCTTATGTACAGACTTTTAATTTAAAAATCGTACAAGTTGTGGGTCGTAAGAATGTAATTCAGATGCGTTATCACGGATTTATCTGATAGAGTTTAAATGAGATTTGTATCTATTTAATGTTATACATATATTGGTGTATGGGAAGAGGTTAAGGTGGGCTGATATTAAAGTTATTTGTACAGTAGGGTAATGTGTTAAAAAAAGAAAAATAAATGAAGCCATCTTTTCATTCTGATGATTCACTTTTTTCTTAAGGGAGGAGGTGTTATGAAGATGTGGGTGTACTGTACCTTTAAGAGAGTTAAAAGTTAGCAAAAACTACCTAACAGCACCAAGTGTTCTGAAAAAAGATACAATGTAGGGTATCTACTAGGGTAGCTGGTTGCTTGGAAATGACAAAACATATTCGAATTTGGCCAATTAGTTTAAATTATACCCTGAAAAATACCAAACTCCAGTCCAGTTTGAATTTAGTATATTGACAATCTTAAAAGCCAATGACACAATCTTTGGGGGTGGGGGGGGGTGGGGGTATAAGACCAGGGAAAATTGAACAGTTGAGAGGCAAACTGCCAAGCGACCAGCATGTAAAGACTGCCTGAAAAATAGCTCTTTCAAAGATACCTTTATCGATCAGTAACCTGTGAAGCAGAACCCCCAAAAAGAAGAAGACAGGAATACAGAGAAAACTGAAAGCTGTCTGGTTTTGAGATAAGAAGTTTTGTGTTGTAAATCTTAATTGAAAGTTTTATTGGACTAGTATTGTGGAAGGTAAAAGATAGGTTAGAAGAAGGATTTGTTAAGAGTTGTTAATGAATTATTTTCTGTTATACTTTCTGAAATGAAGTTGTTAGTTTTTACTTTAAATAGTGCTTGGCCTCTTGAAATTTCACAGATTACGGCATGGGATAAATCTTTTCTGTGTTGCATGTTTTAAATTAGCAGTGGGGTTTACCCCGTGTCGTAACAAATCAGTGCTGGGATTGCTACTGTTTGCAATGTATGTTAATGACTTGAAGGAAGGAAGTGAATATACTTAGCCAAATTTGCAGACAATGTTAAAATAGGTAGAGAGGGAAGTTGTCAGAGGAATACAAATAGTTTACAGAGATTATTGATAGGTTAGGTAAGTGCACATTGATAGCCCATTCCTATTTACCCTTGAGAAAGTGGCGGTGAGATGCCTTCTTGAATCACTGCAATCCACTTGCTGTAGGTTGACCCACAATGCCAGTACAGAGGGAATTCCAGAATTTTGACACAACGGCTGTGAAGGAATGGTAGTATATTTCCAAGTCAGGGTGGTGAGTGGCTTGGAGGGGAACTTGCAGGTGCTGGTGTTCTCAAGTACCTGCTGTCCTTGTCCTTCTAGATGAAAGTGGTCAGGGGTTTGGAAGATGCTTTCTAAGGATCTTTGATGAATTTCTGCAATACATCTTGAAGATAGTATACACTGCTGCTATTGAGCGCTGGTGGCGGAAGGATTGAATATTTGTAGATATGGTGCCAATCAAGTAGGTTACTTTGTCCTGGATGGTGTCAAGCTTCTTGAATGTTGTTGGAGCTGCACCCATCCTGGTAAGTGGGGAGTATTCCATCACATTCCTGACTTGTGCCTTGTAGATGGTGGATAGAATTTGAGGTGTCAGGAGGTGAGAAACTCACCGCAGTATCCCTAGTCTCTGACCTGCTCTTGTAGCCACTGTGTTTATGTGGTGAGCCCAATTGAGTTTCTGAGCAATGGTAACCTCAAGGATGTTGACAGTGAGGGATTCCGTGATGGTAATACTGTTGAATGTCAAGAGGCGGTGGTGAGAGTATCTGTTATTGGTGATGGTCATTGTCTGGCATTTGTGTGACGCGAATGTTACTTGCCACTTGTTGTATATTGTCCAGATCTTGTTGCATTTGAGCATGGATTCCTTTAGTATCTGAGGAGACGCGAATGGTGCTGATCACTGTGCAAATATCGGCACACATCCCCACTTCTAACCTTATGACAGAGGGAAGGTTGTTGATGAAGCAGCTGAAGATTGTTGGGCCTAGGACACTACCCTGAGGGAATCCTGCAGAGATGTCCTGGAGCTGACATGACTGGCTCTCCACAACCACAACCATCTTCCTTTGTGCCAGGTATGACTCTAACCAGCGGAGTGTTTGCCCCTGGTACCCATTGATTCCAGTTTTGCCAGAGCTGCTTTATGCTACACTTGGTTAAATGCGGCCTTGATGTCAAAGGCTGTCACTATCACGTCACCTCTAGAATTTAGCCCTTTTGTCCATATTTGAACCAAAGCTGTAATGAGATCAGGAGCTGAGTGACCCTGGTGAAACCCAAACTGGACACCACTGAGCGGGTTGTTGCAGAGCAGGGTTGAGAGTATGATACTGGAGAGCAGGGGCTGCTTGATAGCACTGTTGATGACCCTTTCCATCACTTTACTGATGATGGAGAGTAGACTGATTGAAGGGTAATTGGCTGTGTTGGATTTGTCCTGTTTTTTATGTACAGGACATAGCTTGGCAATTTTCCACATTGTCAGGTAGATGCCAGTGTTGTAACTGTACTGGAAGGGTTTGGCTAGGGGAGCGGCAAGTTCTGGACCACACTTCAGTACTATTACTGCAATGTTATCAGGGCCCATTGCCTTTTCAGTATCCAGTGCCTCCAGCCATTTCTTGATATCACGTGGAGTGAAACGAATTGGCGGGAGACTGGTATCTGTCATGCTGGGGCCCACTAGAGAAGCCCTAGATGGATCATCCAGTTGGCACTTCTGACTGAAGGTTGTTGCAAATGCACCAGTCTTGTTTTTTGCACCAATGTGCTGGGCTCCTCCATCATTGTGGATGGGGATATTTGGGAGCTGCCTCCTCTAGTGAGTTGTTTAGTTGTCCACCACCATTCACGAGATGTGAAAGGACTGCAGAGCTTAATTCTGATCTGTAGGTTATGGGGTTGCTTAGCTGTGTCTTGCTGTTTGGCACACAAGTAGTTCCTGTTTGGTAACTTCACTAGGTTGACACCTCATTTTTAGGTATGCCTGATGCTACTCCTGGCATGCTCTCCTACACTCTCCATTGAACCATGGTTGATCCCCTGACATGATGGTAATAGTTGAGTGGGGAATATGCCAGGCCATGAGATTGCAGATTGTGCTGGAGTACAGTTTTGCTGCTGTTGATGGCCCACAGTGCCTCATGGATGCCCAGTCTCGGGCTGCTAGATCAGTTCAAAGTCTGTCCCATTTAGCACGGTGATCGTGCCACACAACACAATGGGTGTTATTCTCAAAGTGAAGCTGGGACTTGGTCTCCACAAGGTCACTTTTACCTATAGCATCATGGACAGATGCTTCTGCAGCCGACAGATTAGTAAGGATGCGGTCAAGTATGTTTTTTCCTCTTGTGGGTTTCTTCACCGCCTGCCACAGTCCCAGTCTAGCAGTTATATCCTTTAGGACCTGACAGCTCAATCAATAATTCTGCTGCTGAGCCACTCTTGCTAATGGATATTGAAATCCCCCACACATTTTGTGCCCTTGCCACCCTCAGTGCTTCCTCCAACTGTTGTTTAACATGGGGGAGTACTGATTCATTAGCCAAAGGAGGATGGTGTGTGGTAACCAAAAAGAGGTTTTTTCACCCATGTTTAACCTGAAGCCATGAGACGTCATGGGGTCTGAAGTCGATGTTAAGGACTCCCAAGTCAACTCCCTCCTGACTGTATACCACTGTGCCGCCACCTCTGTTGGTGGGACAGGACATATCCAGGGATGGTAATGGTGGTGTTTGGGGTGTTATCTACAAGGTATGATTCCATAAGAATAATTATGTTAGGCTGTTGCTTCAGTAGTCTGTGAGACAGCTCTCCTAATTTCAGCAGTAGCCCCCCAGATGTTGGTAAGGAGGACTTTGCATGGTCAACAGGGCTGTTTGTGTTTTTGCCGTTGTCTTTTCCGGTTGCAAGGTCGATGCCAGGTGGTCCGTCCAATTTCATTTCTTTGTTGTGACTTTCTAGCGATTAATACAACTGAGTGGCTTGCTAGGCCATTTCAGAGGGCGGTTGAGAGTCAACCACATTGCTGTGGCTCTGGAGTCACTTGTAGGCCAGACCAGGTAGAGATGGCAGATTTCCTTCCCTAATGGACATTACTGAACTGGATGGGTTTTTCCAACAATTGACAATGTTTTCATGGTCATCAGTCGACTCTTAATTCCATTTTTTTTATTGAATTCAAATTCCACTATCTGCTGTGGTAAGATTCAAACCCAGGTTCCCAGAGCATTATTCTGGGTTTCTGGATTAATATTCGAGCAATAATACCACTAGGCCATCACCTCCCCCATTAACAGTAATAGACAGGTTAGATAAATATAAGCTATTTCCACTGGCTGGAAATTCTTGAATTAGGTGGCATGGTCTAAAATTTAGAGTCAGACCATTCAGAAAAGACAATCAGAAGCACTTTTATACTCAAAGGGTGGTAGAAGCTTGGAACACTCTTCCACAAATGACAAGTGATGTTAGATCAGTTATTAGGCTTGAAAGGCTGAATGGTCTGCTCCTGGTTTTATGTTTCTAAGTTGAGACTGCTAATGCTGATGTCATTTAAAATTGCTAAAACTATGGAAGAGAGAAGATATTTATATTGTCAGCTGGATTTAAACGCAAGTTTCAGTTGAATGCATCCTGTTTCAGCAATCCGTTCCAATTTGAATTCCCACCATTTAATTGTTAATTATTTGGTCATCAAAATTTAGAACAGTAACAACATTTCAGAACAAGTTCATTCATTATCTCTAAATCACTCTGTACCAGTGTGAGGTGAGGGAAAATGCTGTGCATTGATCCAATACTTTTGGTTTTGTTTCAAAGTATACTGCTGTCGATGTTCTTGGTGTAGAGCCATGTCTAAAGGAAATCTGCAACAAATCTTAAATTTGATCTCTCAGAAAATTGAAATTTAGAGCAACTTTAGTAAACTTTTCTTATTTGCAGCAAAACAGCATTGTGAAAAAAGCATAATAATGAGATTCTTGTGACAATATAAAATATTTCCTCTTTATAGTTCACTGCCAACTAACTGAAATCATTTCATTTTTTGGATGCAGTATGCAAAATAGTTACTAGTTTCATAAAAATGTATAATGCACATATGCACCATAAATATTTTGCAACAGATTTTTTTTGGAAGATGATCTGCTAAAGACTGCTAAATAAGGCAAAGACTGGATTTTCAAAATAACTTTAAATATACAAACCAACTATTCTGTGAGTTTGGCCAGGAAGGCAATATACGTACCTAAAATATAGTCATTCTCATGGCAATACTTTATTACTGATGTGATTGTTTAGATGAGCATGTGAAATTGTGCCAATAAGCAGAGAAATTACTTGAAAGAATTTTTAAATGCAACATTTTTTAATGCATTTCATAAGGCACAATAAAGAGAATATGCTTTAAAATTATTAGGACAATGTTCCAACAGATTTTTTCTATTATTGACAGAATTTGGATGAATGAGCCAGTACTGAGGGGTATTGGAGGTGTTGAGGCAGCTTTCAAAGTTTACCTGCCTGTTTACCAATAAAATTGTGAATGTTAGTATCATGGCTTTACCAACCTGTTCTGTATCTGAAATATTCCCAATGCTAGCTGAATAAATTAAATTCTAGAACACAGTGCTGAGTGGTGTTGGAGGTATTGCGCAGATTTCAAAATTTACCTGCCTGTTTACCAACAAAGCTATAAACATTAACATTATGGCTTCATCAACCTATTCTCTTTCTGAAATATTCCCAGTGCTAGCTAAGTAAGCTAAATGTTTATCCATCATATTCTAGAACACTGGCTGTATTGTGTGTTTATAAAATAGTAGTTCTGCAGGTCAAAGCTGCCTATTACCTCTCAATACTTTGAGATGCTGTCAGGGCATGAAAACTGCCACATAAACACACTTTATTTAATTTTTTCTTTCTAACATAGTTCTTGCTCATTCTTCACTCTGGACATATTTCTGTTGGACCTTCATGATATTCAGTTCATTCTATTCCTTTTAAAAGGGATTTATTATCATCAATTTCTGAAGATGATAGGCAGGTTCTTAAAACTTTTGATGTTTTTGAAGAAATATTGCCCAGCAGGCATTCTTCTTGTTTGGATCGTAGGAACAGGAATTAAGTAAAGAATAATCCAGATTTTTGTTAAGTTCAAATCCCACCATCTGCCCTGGTGGTATTGAATTCTGCTCCTCAGAACATTCCCTGAATCTTCGAATTAATAGTCTGGCATTAATGCTCTAGCAATGTAATCACTGTGCCATTGCCTCCCAAAGGGGTTGCTTTGTCTTATTGTGAATTGAAAGAAGTTTCAGGATTTTAACCCAGAAACATGAAGGAATGGCAATGTAATTCCAAGTTAGGATGGTGTTCGGCTTAGTTGGTGGGGACGGAGTATGGATGCTTTTAGGTACTCATGGTATTTCAGGTACTCCGGTCCCATGCAGTTACTTGGCCAGTCCTTTGTAGGTTCTAAATTGTGGCCAATACTCTCACCTCACATCTGGAGTTCAGCTCTTTGTTCTTGTTTGGACTAAGGGTTTAATGAAGTCAAGTGCTGAGGGGCTCTAGTGCAATACAAACTAAGCTTCAGAGATCAGGTACAGCAAGACTTTACATGTCCAACTTGATAGCACTATTGATGACCCCTTTCATCACTTTACCTATGATTGAGAGTAGATTAATAAATTTGAATTGACAAGACTGTATTTATCCTGCTTTTTCTTCACGAAGATATCTGTGTGATTTACCACATTGTTGGCTAGATGCCAGAGTTGCATTGCCTGCTATCTTTTCATAACCAATGAGCAAGGACACAAGGTCTTTTTTGGGTGTTGCTTTCAAAACTTCCCAATTTCTCAGCATTTAAGAAATATTTTGCCTTTCTGTTTCTTTCAAAGTGGATAACCTCATACTTATTCACATTTTGTTTTATCTGTCGTGTTCTTGCACATTCATATAGCCTTTCCGAGTCAATTCAGGAGTGCTTTACTTCAAATTATTCATTCCCATAGAATTTTATGTCACCAACTAACTTACCACATGGTGACAGGCCTGTTTGAAGCTCGGTTAATGCCAGTGGCAGTAGGTTAAGACCCTTAAGTGTTCCTTACGTAGCCACTTAAGGGCCTCAAAGTTTGGCTGGGCAGCAAGGCTGACCATGGGCCATACAGCTGAGAGCATAATTCCAGTGGAGGCAGGAAGGCATTGGGATTCTGATAGGCCCTCACCCAACTTAACCCTTTCATGGAGGAAAAATCTCTGCACTATTTCAAAGAAGAATTCTTCCTTGTCTTCTAGTAGATGTTTAACCCTCAAGCAACATTATTAAAACAAATGATTTCATACTTATCCCATTAAGTTTGTGGCCCCTTGCTATGTGCAATTTGGCTACTACACTCCATACATTACAACTAAAATTACACTTCAAAACATATTTCATTGTCTGAAATGCTTTGAAATTTCTTGAGATCTTCAAAGACTCCCATTAAATGTAAGCTGTTTATTTCCTGCACTGTTGTTTTAACATTCAGGATACTTGCAAACATGGTGAAAGGAACACACTGTCCTATCCTGACACACATTTTGATATGCATATGTATTTTGCCCATTTTGCAAGTGCAAATTGATTATGGTCTAGCAGCGTAATGGGATGTATCCTGACCTCACTAATGTTGGTTGCATTTCTAAAATGAAATAAAATGTGGACTAATAGTTTTTGTTTTAACTATGATTAGTTTCATGGTGTTATGGTAGTTGAAATCTCTTAAAATCAACAATACATAAATACTACAAATATTTTTTGTCATTCTGTAATTAGCCAAAATCCTTGAATTGTCTTATTATGGTATTTTAATTCAACAATCTTAGTGGAAGCTGTTCAGATTTCTCTAAGTAGTTGGTACTCAAAGAAAGTTATTGTCTGTACTGGGATTGCTGATCAAAGAAAGGATTTGGGGAGGCAAAGTTACACAGCAGAGTACAGACCAGAATGCTGGAATCCTGCCAAGGATTTTAACAAATTCCAGATGTTTCAGGGTTGAAATGGTAGTATTACATTTCAGCAAAAATTACTGAAACTTATTAAACTACATATACAAAGGCATCACAGTTCCTACTATAACAGCCATCTGCAAATTGTGCAGCTATTCATCTAGAGTCTTAAAGTCAGTCTTCAAGAGGATCATTGATCTGTTGACAAGAGTACATGTAAACACAGTACGAATTTTGGTCCATGACTCATGACTTCCCTTTCACCGAGTGTCTGTAGCAGGCTCATCAGTAATAGGTCATTAACATAACACAATATATACGTATTGCAATCTATTTTTGCTGGATGACATAAGAATAACTTGATTTTTGTTGTTAAAAAATGTCCTATTTTATTGGATATCATTTTAAAACTACCATAGCAACAAAATAATTTTTAAAATGTTGCTTAGACACTAGTTGCAATTTAGTGAAGTAGGTAAAATTCTTTGGAATGTCATAGCCAGAAGGCATGTCTTTTATTTCGGTGAAATTTCCTATTGGTCTTTTAGTTTGCTTATCCCTCAGGTTCTAGTCTTCAAGTCTTGTATCACTTCTTGCTCTGGCTTTAATTTCATTTCCTACTAACAAGGCAATCCTGCCACCTTTGCTCATCCTTTTGATAGGACATATATCCTTTGATACTTCGTTCCCAGCCTTAATTCCCTTACAGCCATGTCTTTATGATACTCTATGCATCATACCCATCAGTTTCAATCTGAGTTATAAGCTTCTTTACCATGTTTTGTATACTGCATGTATTTAAGTCCAATGTTGACCACCTACCTTCTCACAGTTATCCCCTTGTCTGCTGTCCTGACCTTAGATTCCTGACCCTTTCCATACTCAGTCCTATGATTTGTTCTGGAAATTTTAAAAGCCTCTTCTGAGCCCTCCCCTCCCTTAATTAGTTTAAAGTCTTTGTGACCACTCTATTTAGCCTTTCTGCTAGAATACTGGTCCTAGATCAGTTCAAGTCGAGCCCATCCCAAAACTAAACTTCCCTCTTGTCCAAATACTGATGCCAGTGCCCCAAGACGTGAAACCTCTTTTTCCCATGCTACTCCTTTAGCCACATGTTAACTTGCCTCCGTGCCAATTTGTGCTTGGTTCCAGAGATTACAACTTTTGAGGTCCTGTTTTTCAAGTAAGACTTTGCAGGGTCCATAGGACTATGTAATGGACAGGGTGAATAGAAAGCACCTGACCTCCTTAATTGAAAGGTCAATAACAAGGGGGCATAATTTTTAGGTAAATAGCAGCAGGTTCAGAGGGGATTTGAGGAAAAGTGTTTTCACCCAGAAGGTGGTGAAAATCAGAAATGCAATGCCAGGGAAAGTAGTTGATGTGAGAAATTTCACAGCTTTTAAAATGTACTTGGATGAGCATTTAAAATGTCATAATATTCAAGCCTTTTGGACCAAATGCTCAAAGGTGACCCTAGTGTAGATTTAGTGTAGTTTTGTTGATTCAGACTCAATGGGCTGAAAGGCCTCTACTGTACTATATGGTTCTGTGGCTAGTTTGCTCATATCATTTATAGTGCCTAGGTTTATTCTGAGTGGTCTGTCTGGTTTCATTCTATTATTTTAGGTTTTGTAGAAGTTTTGATAGGACTGGGTTACATGCTAGGCCCAGAGGGCAGGTGAGTGCCAACCATTTTGTTCTGGGAAAAAAAACCCAAAGAACTGCGAATGTTGCAAATCAGACACAAAAACAGAAATTACTGGAAAAACACAGTACGTTTGGCAGTATCTGTGGAGAGAAAGCAGAGTTAATGTTTTAGGTCCTGTGGCCCTTCTTCCGACCTTTGTTGATTACAGAGTAAATTGATTAGATTACTTAGAGTGTGGAAACAGGCCCTTCGGCCAAACAAGTCCACACCGACCCTCTGAAGAGCAACCCACCCAGACCCATTCCCCTGCATTTACTCCTTCACCTAACACTACGGGCAATTTAGCATGGCCAATTCACCTAAACTCCACATTTTTGGACTGTGGGAGGAAACCGGAGCACCCGGAGGAAACCCACGCAGACACGGGGAGAATGTGCAAACTCCACACAGACAGTTGCCTGAGGCAGAATTGAAACCAGGTCTCTGGCGCTGTGAGGCAGCAGTGCTAACCACTGTATTGAATTGAATGATTTATTGTCACCTGTATTTAACGAATAAATGTACTGAAAAGTGCAACATGTTGCCACACCCTGGCGCCATTTTGAGTTATAAAGGACATTAAGATATAACTAAAATATCACTAAAAAGACTTTTTCCTCTCTTCTTGTGCTCTACAACGGGCTGTGTGCACACCAATGCCCATTCCAGTCCAGGAGTCCTGCTCCGGGGCCACCACCGCCATCATAGCTCTATCGCCCGGAGCATCACAGTGGGCCTAATACAACCACCACTCCCATCAATCAGCCAGGAGTATCAACTTGGGCCTACCGCATTGCTGCAGTTCGCCAATGCCAACTGCAGATGTTGCCTTCTCAGCCAACCACAGAGGCTGTCCTGCATTGCTACCACCTTGAAATCCTGAGCCACCACCACTGTCTGAAGTCCTCTGTTGGGTGTATAAACATCAAGATCTCCATATTCTAGCGCCATCTCTCACCACTGGGTCCACACTCATGAGCCCTCCAAGGGCTCACTCTCCTCTGCATTGGGCTCGCTGTCCCCGAGGAGCTGACTCCTGCCACTGCTGCCGCACATGCTTCGGAGACCAGGCCTGCTTTCACCCTACTGAAGATACCGAATAAATCCCCAGGGTGGGGAAAAAAGTAAAAAAGAGGAATAGCAAAAAGCAAAAGTTAAAAGAAAAAAAAGCCAAAGAAAGCAGATGGAAGCGGACGAACCCTGGGTTGGGAGCTCAGATGCAGTGCCACTACTCTGCTGCCATCTTGGACCAGTCAACCTAGTCAGGGTTGGAATTGAGAGCACAGAGTGCAATCAGCTCAGAGAAAGATAGGTTCGAATTGGTAAGAAGGCACAGAAATTGAGGTGACCATTGTCTCATTGACGGTTATCGATGAGCAGGTCAAAAACATGTTTAAGGCCAGAGGGAGGGGTCCAGGTGGAGGAAGAATGTTGGAGGCAGATTAAGGCATCTATGGAACAGGACGAGGTCTCTTTTGCAAAGAAATAGGCACAGACATGGAGGGACAATGGAAGAAAAGTTCAATGTCATGCTATGCCTGAAATTCATTGAGGTGGGGGCACAAGGAGCTAAACTAAGGGGAACAAACCTTGAATAAAACTTTGCGGAGTACAGAATTTTGGGCATCAGAGTATGGAAGGTCAGATGGTATAGTAAATACATGACAAAAGGTGGCGTTGGGACTGGGTATGGAGTCAGAGGAAAGAGGAGGGGCGGAAGGTTCCAGAGGGATGTGGGTGTCTCTGAATTTTTGTATCTTGCATTTTTTAATGCCCGAAAAGGAAATAAAAAGTTTCTTGTTTGAACATCGAATGAGCCAGAGAAGAAGTGGAACTGGAGGGGCAGAGCAGTTCTGAGCTATCGTGAGGCAGTGCTGATGGAGAGAGAGGTCAAGAGTGTGCATTTGGTGATGCATGGCACTGAGTGTGGATTGCAGAATGAGGCAAGAACAGCGGTCTGAGGATCATTGTACTTTTGGGCGATACCTATAATCCTGGGTGGATTTGAAGCATAAAGGATGAAACTGGAGTTGGAAACCGTGTGGTGTGGGTGTGAGTCTGACCCAAACGCAGTCACTGAGAACTGTGATGTGGCTGTGGAAATGAGTTTTGGCGAATACCTTGTTACATCAGAAGTGACAAAGTAATGGCATTGAAGAAGAAAAGAAGATTAGTACAGAAATTCTGTCAGAGAGAGGAGCAGAACTTATTCAAGCTGGATATACCTGGAAGAGATGTGGCAGTAAGTTAATCACTAAAACCAGAAACAAAAACAGAAATTTGCTGAAAAATCTCAACAGCTCCAGCAACATCTGCGGAGAGAAAGTAGGGTTAAAGTTTTGGGTCCAGTGACCCTACTTCAGACCCATATTGCTGTGGGTTTACAGTCACAACGTAGCTTCTCTAAATTAAGGATAGAATTAATTCCTAATAAGGGTATTATTGACTCTGATTGGTTTGTATGATAAATAAATGGTCAGCATTCGGCTAGCTTTAAATCCAGGTTTTTATTTATTTCACATCTCAGCATCCACCATGATAGTATTCGAACCTATTGTCCCAGAACATCAGGATTACTAGTTCAGTGATATTACCACTATGTCACTACCTATTTCTCCCAATGACAAGACTCGTTATGCAATTGAGCTATATATATGTATTTACGTTGTAAATAAATTCAACGTGTCTAGTTTTCATTGTTTTGTGATGTGAAAAATCTTGGAGAATTGCAAGGTTATGAATTTCTTTTGTAAACATGCTAATTTGAGAGGAGTCAATGAAAAATAGTACATATCCTTTTGATATTTAGAAAACGCTAATCTAATCATAACATTATAAATCTTTAGGTTCTATGAGATACAGAAAAAAGTTTAGGCCTGATAAATTGTGTAAAACTCATATTTTTAGTTGATTACATCCAATTGAGTTTGGAATGATTATTTGTCCAAAGCAATAATGCAAGCCACCACCAAATTCAAACATGTCAGAAAGAAGAAAATGCAAATCAATAAAGTGGACAGCGAAGGTTACTTCAGAGTACAATGGGACCTTGATCAGATGAGCCGATTGGACGAGCAGTAGCAAATGGAGTTTAACTTTGGTAAATGTGAGGTGCTGCTTTCTGGAAAGGTAAATCAGGGCAGGACTTGTATACTTAATGGTAAAGCCCTAGGAAGTGTGGCTGAGCAGAGACCTTGGAGTGCAGGTAGTTCCTTGAAAGTGGAGTCGCAGGTAGACAGAGACGTTTGCCTTTATTGGTCAGTGCATTGATAACGGGAGTTGATAGGTCATGTTGCGGCTTTACAGGAAATTGGTCAGGTCACTATTGGACTACTGCATTCAATTCTGCTACAGGAAGGATGTTGTAACTCTTGAAAGGATTTGCAAGGATGTTGCCAAGCTTGGAGGGTTTGAGCCAAAGGGAATGGCTGAATAGGCTGGGGCTATTTTCCTTAGATTGTCAGAGGCTGAGAGGTGATCTCATATAGGTTTATAAAATGATGAGGGGCATGGATAGTGTGAATAATCAAGGTCTTGTTCCCAGGATAGGAGAGTCCAAAACTAGAGAGTATAGGCTTAAGGTGAGAGGGGAAAATTTTAAAAGGGACTTAAGAGACAATTTTTTCACACAGAGGGTGATGTGTGTATGGAATGAGCTGCCAGATGAAGTGGTGGACGCTGCTGCAATTACAACATTTAAAAGGCATATGGATGGTACATGAATGGGAAGAGTTTAGAAGGATATGGGCCAAATGCTGGTAAATGGGATTAGATTAATTTAGGATATCTGGTTGGCATGGACAAGTAGAACTGAAGGGTCTGTTGCCGTACTGTACAGCTCTGTGACTATGATTCTAAGTGGAAGGACAATTGAGTGGGCTTGATTTTCCTAATCAACCTATTCAGAGGTGGTTTTCACCCTTCTGGAGCAGGTTGACCTTGGATCCAGGCCTCTTGGTTCAGAAGTCAGGACTAATGTATTACAAGAGTTCCAATTTGAGTGAACCTTTTTTTTACAAGATCTGGATGTGTTATTGCACACAGCGAATGGCTTTTATGCCCACCACCACATCATCCATGATGAAATTCTAAGTTGAGTAGGCTTAGCTAAGGTGCATGATGTTCCTTAACTGATTTTCTTCAATGAGGTGGTGCGTTATTCCTGAGAGGTATAGAAGACAAACTACTTCATTAATTGGATGGAATCAAGCTTTGGTGTTAAATGGTGAAGAAAATCAGCTCAAACATTTTTATAAACATCATGCATCCTCTAAGATGCTTGTTAGATCCCTACTTGATATTATTTACTCTTGAGGTCAATGGAACTGAGCATCAGGCAGGAAGCATTATGGGCGGTCAATTCAAAATGCAGTTTGTACTACTGCTGAACACATGCTGCCATTATATGTTTTTGATTTTGTTGAAAGTGAACCATAATCTCAAGAGATATGTGCTTGAATCCAGCTCAGATTTGTTAAATAATAACTTTCTTGCTCTGTTTGTTTATAACGCATTAGTGGAATGAGTTAGTATTACCTAATACTTAATAAAAGCAGGTCAAAAACAGAAGACTTGCACATTTCCCCTCATTAGTGTTAAATTGGGATTCTAATTCAGAGCAGGCATGAAACAGCCGATGTGGGAAAATGAAATGTCAAAGTATATCATGAACTTTAAGGCTATGTTTAAGGCAGGCTTAATTTTGAAGTCATAAACCTGCCAGGAATGGAGTTGATCTTGCATTCGGTTGTGCTGTAGTGACGTGAAAGTTCTTAATTGAAAATATATTACCCAAAAGGTTATTCAACTTTTTAAGAAGGGCAGACAAGAAATTAAAAAGAGGTACAGTTGTACTGACATTTAAGCTTGGGATCAGTGCATCAGTAAGGGCTGATCTTAGATCTGAAGGATAGTGTGGAATCTATTTGTATGCAGCTAAAAACCAGCAAAGGGCAGAAGAAATTGGAGTTGTTTACAGGCCACCAAGTAGAATGGCATTGTGAGGCATTGCATTAATCCGGAAATGAGAGAAGTTTGTAGGTTGATTACCTGGCCTGGTGATCATGCGTGATTTCAATCTGCATGTAGACTGGGTAAACCAATTGGGTACCAAAACTGTGGAGATCAGGTTTCGTGTGTGTGATAAGAATTTTTTTTTCAGAACATAATGTTGAGTTGACAAGAGGACAGGCTATTTTGGTTCTAGTATTATGTAATGCATAAGGGCTAGTTAATTTATTTGTAAAATAACCTTTGAGGATGAGTAACCAAATGTAATAGAATTGTCTCGAAAAAAAAGGTGCCAATTTAAGACTGATATGAGGAGGAATTTCTTTTCTCAGAGGGTTGAGAGACTTTGGAACTCATTGATACAGAGAGTCATGGGGGCAGAGTCCTTGTGCACATTTAAGGCTGAGATAGATTCTTGATCAGTAGGAGAATCAACGGTTACAGTAAAAATACAGCAAAGTGGGCTGAGGAATGTTGAATCAGCCATGATCCTATTGATTAGTGGAGGTCTGGTCTGTGGTTATTATTCAGGCCAAAGCAGTCTCAGCCAACTGGAGGAATGATCAACCATACACACAGAAGGTTACTATCCTTCTGTCTACCACCATCTCTCTGATTCCTCAAACTCAATCTATCTCTGTTACTGTACTCATCTCTGATCAAGGCTCATGCTGTACCAACCTCATTATTGCTCGCAACATCCTTTCCTTTCACTCTCTTCCACCCCAATCCACAACACCACTAAGCCTACAAGACAATAAAACATAAGAACAGCAGTAGGGCATTCAGCCTTTCGAGTCTGCTCTGACATTCAGTATGATCATGGCTGATTCAAGTTTCCTCATGTCCATGTTTCTGCCCTTACCCCATAACCCTTGATTCCCCCACTGATGAAGAATCTATTTATCTCAGCCTTAGATATACACAAATACAAGCCCTACAGCTCTCTGTGGCAAGGAGTTCCAAAGACACTCAAACCTCTGCGAGAAGAAATTCCTCATCATCTCAGTCTTAAATTGGTGCTCCTTCATTCTGAGAATATGTCCTCTGGTCCTAAGCTCTCTCCCATGAGAGGAAACATTCTCTCAGAGTTTACCCTGTCAACCCTTAGCACAACAACTCCTTTTCTCCCTCAGGCGGTTCAGGAAATTTGGCATGTCCATAAGCACCCTCACCAACTTCTATAGATGCACCATTGATAGCACACTGCCTGGGTACATAATAGTCTGGTATGGCAACTGCTTTGCCCAGGACCATAAGAAACTACAGAAGCTGCTGTGCACAGCTCAGACCATTACGAAAGCTAACATTCATGGACTCCATTTACACGGCTTGCTGCCATGGAAAGGCTGCTAACATCATCAGAGACCCATCGCTCTCTGGTAATGATCTACAACCTCTTCCGTCAGGCAGAAGATACAGAAACCTGGAGACATACATCAGCAAGAACAGCTTCCTGGCTGTTACTGGACTGATGAATGGACTCTCTAGCCTCCAATAATGCTGATCTTGCTAATGTTGATCTTGCTTAGTGCACACCCTGTGCAATATAATCTGTATGTGTTATGGACCAGGCCAGACCTCCTCAAAATATTTCAAGAAAGTAGCCCAGGCCCTAACTTTGCTTGTTGTTTTAAGTAGGTGTGGAATCAATATTCCAGGAGTGATGCAGCCTGCCCAACCACTTTAAATAAAGCAGAATTTATTTGCAAGATTACCAAATAAAACACAAACAAAAAAGAACAGAATTTAGAATAACAACCTATTCGAAAACCCAACAGATTATCCCAATTTAATGATGCTGTTCCAACTATTTGCAACAATCCCCATAAACACCCCTGGGCACAAAAGGTAAAACCAAACACAGGGTCTTTTAGGAGAGATATCAGAGAAAGTGAGGATCAGCATAGACCTGCTACTTTGGGTCCAGCAGCTTCAAAACTCTGCTTACTGAAACCAACCTAACCAGAGAAAAGCTGAGCTGTGAGAACTGGCCACTCCCCTTTCATTGTACGGTGTTTGATTATAAACTTGGAAGCCTTTTTCCTAAGGCAGTACCTGTTAGCTATAATCAAATTGGCCCTAAAACCCATCTAAGCCAGATCTTTTGAAATCACTGCTTTTATGACCTCTCTGAAAACAAAAAGCCAAGGACAGCATAACCTTCTGTCATATGCCTCTGTCTAAGTCTTCGTACAAACTCTGATCTGTACATCTGTGCTTACTAGGATCTGCCTGTATCACTTGTAAACTAAGCTTTTCACTGTACTTCAGTACAGGTGACAATAAATGAATAAATCAATCAATCTCCTTAAGAATTCTAATCTGTTTCAATGACATCACTGCTCATCCTTCTGAACTCCAGGGAGTTAAGCCTTAACCTGTTCAGATATTACTCATAAGACAATTCCTTCTTACCAGGCATCATCCTGGTGAACCTTCTTTGAACTATCTCCAATGAAATAATAGCTTTTCTTAGATTAGGGGACCAAAACAGCTCACTGTACTCCAGGTATCATCTCAACAGCACCCTGTACAATTGTAATAAGATTTTCATACTCTGGCACTGTAACCCTCTAGAAATAAAGGCCAACATTCCATTAATCCAGAGAAAGTATATTACTGTCAAGGTGAAAGGGAAGACTGGTAGGTATAGGGAATGCTGGATGACTAAAGAAATTGAGGGTTTGATTAAGAAAAAGAAGGAAGCATATGTCAGGTATAGACAGGATAGATCGAGTGAATCCTTAGAAGAGTATAAAGGAAGTAGGAGTATACTTAAGAGGGAAATCAGGAGGGCAAAACGGGGACATGAGATCGCTTTGGCAAATAGAATTAAGGAGAATCCAAAGGGTTTTTACAAATATATTAAGGACAAAAGAGTAACCAGGGAGAGAATAGGGCCCCTCAAAGATCAGCAACGCGGCTTTTGTGTGGAGCCACAGAAAATGGGGGAGATACTAAATAAATATTTTGCATCAGTATTTACTGTGGAAAAGGATATGGAAGATATAGACTGTAGGGAAATAGATGGTGACATCTTGCAAAATGTCCAGATCACAGAGGAGGAAATGCTGGATGTCTTGAAATGGTTAAAGGTGGATAAATCCCCAGGACCTAATCAGGTGTACCTGAGAACTCTGTGGGAAGCTAGAGAAGTGATTGCTGGGCCTCTTGCTGAGATATTTGTATCATCGATAGTCACAGGTAAAGTGCCGGAAGATTGGAGGTTGGCAAACGTGGTGCCACTGTTTTAGAAGGGTGGTAAGAACAAACGAGGGAACTATAGACCGGTGAGCCTTACGTCGGTGGTGGGCAGGTTGTTGAAGGGAATCCTGAGGGACAGGATGTACATGTATTTGGAAAGGCAAGGACTGATTCGGGATAGTCAACTTGGCTTTGTGCGTGGGAAATCATGTCTCACAAACTTGATTGAGTTTTTTGAAGAAGTAACAAAGAAGATTGATGAGGGCAGAGCAGTAGATGTAATCTATATGGACTTCAGTAAGGCGTTCGACAAGGTTCCCCATGGGAGACTGATCAGCAAGGTTAGATCTCATGGAATACAGGGAGAACTAGCCATTTGGATACAGAAC
>NC_057713.1:14088296-14090318 GCF_004010195.1 Chiloscyllium plagiosum
TGGTGGAGGCTGGTACAATTGCAACATTTAAGAGGCATTTGGATGGGTATATGAATAGGAAGGGTTTGGAGGGATATGGGCCAGGTGCTGGCAAGAGGGACTAGATTGGGTTGGGATATCTGGTCGGCATGGACGGTTTGGACCGAAGGGTCTGTTTCCATGCTATACATCTCTATGACTCTATGACTGTGATCTTCCTGATTACCTGCTGCACTCGTGTATTAGTTGTCTGTGATTTGTGCACAAGTACCCCCAAGTCCCTTCGGGTTCCAGCTTTCTCCAGTTCTTCTCCATTTAAATAATACTCTTATTTTGTTGTCCCTTCCAAAATGAACTTCACATTATCCAACATGACACAGAACATTTGCATCCTACCTCCAAGCTATTGCTATATATTATAAACAGTTGTGGTCCCAGCACTAATCCTGCAGAACCCCACTGGTTATAGGTTGCCAACTGAAAAAGAGCACTTCCTGTTTGCTAACCATTATCCAATTCTCTATCCACGCCAACATACTATCTCCAATACCATGCATTCTTATGACTTAACCACATCTTCTGGTTCCCCTCTGTCCCCTCTGATTGAGACTTCCTCAAAATACTCTAATTAATTAGATACGATTTTCAAGACTCTGCTTGATTGGATTATGATTTTTCAAACGTGGTGCTATTACATCCTTTAATAATTGATTCCACCAATAGATGTTAGGGAAATCAGCCTTTAGTTACACTTTTTGCATCTTTTTTTTGAATATAGTGTCATAATTTCCAAACCTCTGGTACTTCTCCACAATCCATGGATGCCAATGCATCCAGTATCTTTGTAGCTATTTCTTTTAAAATCTTCAGATGCAATTTATCAGGACCAGGGGACATAGCTGCCTGTAGCTCTATTAGTTTGTCAAATACTGCTTCCCTAGTGATGGTAATGGTAATTCCTGGAGAAAGTGAGGTCTGCAGATGCTGGAGATCAAAGTTGAAACTTTATTGCTGGAACAGCACAGCAGGTCAGGCAGCATCCAGGGAACAGGAGATTCGACGTTTCGGGCACAGGCCCTTCTTCAGGAATTCCTGAAGAAGGGCCTGTGCCCGAAACGTCGAATCTCCTGTTCCCTGGATGCTGCCTGACCTGCTGTGCTGTTCCAGCAATAAAGTTTCAACTAATGGTAATTCCTCCCCCATATTCTTCAATGTGAATGAGGTGTTCAGAGCAAAAATTCTTTTAACTCCTCTGCCATTTCCTTGTTTCCCTATAGTGATCTTCCAAATTCATTTTCTAAGGGACATTTCTTCACTTTGACCTCTACTTCTTCCTAAATGTTTAAAGAAGCTCTTATTATCAGTTCTAATATTCATTGCTCGTTTGTCCTTGTAGTTTATTTTCTCTCTCTTTATTAACCTTTGGACCACTTTTGCTGAATTCTGAATTTATCCCAGTCTTCAGGGCTATCCCAGACTTTTGCGTCCTTTTTTCTTTCAACTTCATACTCACCTTTCTTGGTTCGCCGTAGTTGGTTCAGGATCTTAGGATCTTTCCTCCTAACTGGGATGTATTTTTACTGAAAGTCATGAATTACGTCTTTACATATCTACCACCGCTTGCTTACTGACTTTCCTGCTAATATATCAACTTCAGTTAGAGATAAAAGAACTGCAGTTGCTGGAATCCAAAGTAGACAGGCAGGAGGCTGGAAGAACACAGCAGGGCAGGCAGCATCAGGAGGTGGAGCAGTTGATGTTTTGGGTGTGCCCTTCTTTGGGCCTGGGAGTGGGTGTAGGGGGATCCATACATAAAGGGGGTGGCGAGGGCAGGGTGGTGAAGACAGAGCTGAAAAATGTGTTGCTGGAAAAGCGCAGCAGGTCAGGTAGCATCCAAGGAGCAGGAAAATTGACTTTTCGGGCACAAGCCCTTCTTTGAGAATGAGGAGGGTGTGCCAAGCAGGCTAAGATAGGGTGGAGGGACTTGGGGGAGGGGGGTTGGGAATGCGATAGGTGGAAGGAGGTTAAGGTGAGGGTGATAGG